>NC_045163.1:12610396-12815396 GCF_900700415.2 Clupea harengus | reverse complement strand
CAATCCTTGCACTAAGCTGAACAAACCTTTGTTTAAAAAAGTAAATAGATACCTCTACATGAAATGACTGCTGTAATCTAAACCTCCTGCTGTATGCTGACCTCACAAATATTCTTCCAAAATATTTATTTTCTGAAATGAATAGCAACAAGAATAAAAAATTATCCATTTATATATTACATGACATCAAACCAAGGTAACCAGGAAATGCAGGTCAGCCAAGACCACTGACTTGATCTAAGACTCTTTTTTAATATTGTTTGACCCCTGCAGGATGGCACCTATGGCATGGACTGTCGGGAGCGCTGTGACTGCAGCCATGCTGATGGGTGCCACCCGTCCACTGGGTACTGCCGCTGCCTGGCGGGATGGACAGGTAAGACTGATGCCAAGATGCCAGGGACAAATACAATTACATTCGTATTTACCTGTAGTTAATGGCCATGTGATTTTATGCACAGCCAATTCTAGTTAGTGTTTGGTACGGTATTTATCATGGGATTTCATCCCTGTAGAAAAGCTCAGTGCTTGGTTACACTCAGCTTGATAGGATGGACATTAGAACTTTTGGAACTTTAGTGGGGAGTCCGACTGTGACCCGTCTCTCATCTACTGCACCTACAACACCACACCACTATGACAACAGGAACCATTTTAGTGCCGAAGTGTGAGTGTGGTTCCATAACAAAACAAACCATTTAAACTGGTTTTCAGAACGGGGCCCAGACCCTGCTTCAGTATCTGCCGCTCCGCCGAGTTGGGAAATGTTTTTTTTTGTGCTGTTGCCACTCTTGCTGCTGGGTTGTGTAAAACTCTCATCAGCATTCTGAGCTACACGTCAGCATGTGGTGGTTGGGGCGTCGGGTTGGGGGGGGGGGGTTGGTTGGGGGGGTGTAGTCAGAGTGAGCTGGTTCCCATTTCACCCCGGCCTCAGCCTCCGCCTCAGCCCCAGACACACGCACTAATTGGCCACTAATCCTCCTCCATGCCCGAGGAAGCACCACGCTGAGAAATCAGATGTTCTTTCACTCCACACCCCAACATGAAAACCCTCAGTGGGACTTTAACACCATCGCTTCTGGCATCCATAAGTGTCTCTCTCCTGTCAACAAACGTAAATGGAGGTGCCTCATCAAGTCTTGAGTGTCTGTTATGATGGTGTTTAAGATGAGGGGGCTTTGGAGAAAAACAATGTAAGCCAAAATGTCACACCCCTGAAAGATATTCTTCCACAAGAGAAGTGGAAACTAAACTGTGGGAAAAGTGAGGTGTTGATGGTGTATGAAATGATTACGAAAGTTCTGCCATCACTGGTACACTGGAAGGAATTTAAACAGTGTAATGTTGTTCCCATTGCCTGCTGGGTATCCAAAGGACGTACGTGCAAACAAAATTAATGAGATGTGCATGAGAAGTCCAGTGTGAGCCTTGTTGATGTTTGGAAGTGTTTGTTGCTCCATCAGTTTGCAGCACCGGCAACATTTTGGGGCGAAATGAAAAAAAGGATATCTTTATACTCAACTCTATAAAGACTTGGAATAGATTTGTTGGGCTTTTCAAAGAGAGAAGAGCACAGTTGCTGTTTACAGTGCTCTTAGTATGCGCTGTAAAGATATTCTGCATTCGAGTTGTTTTCCTCAGTAGTATGGCTATAGTGTCTGTGCTCAAAATAGCCCTTTGCTCTCTGCCATGTGTAAACCAGTAGCTGCAATGCGGTAAACAAAAACACAAGTTACAAAACTACAAAGCTCTGTCATAAACTTAAATAAATATAGATCATCTCCTAAAGGGAGACGTGGTTGTGATGCCAGAGAGATTCTCTCCTCCTCCTTCTTCTCTCTTCTCCTCCTCCATGTGTCTTCCCTCTCTCTCTCCTTCTCTCTCTCCTTCTCTCTCTCCCTCTCTCTCTCTCTCTCTGTCTCTCAGTCTGTCTCTGAATCTCTGAATCTGAACTCATCTCTCGTGGTCAGATGCCGGCAGCATACTGATGCTGCTGCTTGGCATAGCGGGGCCTTTAAATGTGCAGGCATTTCTTTAGGGCTACTTAGCCGGAGTTTATCGCCAACATTTTGCCATCGCCTAGCAACGCGCTGAGTCCCCTCAAAAGACTCTTTGTCCCAGGCTCTTGGCACAGCACTTCATCACAATGTTGCTTATCGCCCACGGAGAGAGAGAGAGAGAGAGAGAGAGAGAGTTAGAGAAGGAGAGAGAGAGAGAGAGAGAGAGAGAGGGAGAAAAAGGGAGAGAGATTGAGAGAGGCAGAGAGGGAAGGAGAGGGAGCAAGAAAGAAGGAATAGTAATTTGTTGATTTGATTTGACTTTATTCCAGGATGAGGAGTATCTTGTGGCGTGTGAGACATGCTAAAATCACAGATTAAATCACCCCCTGTAGCCCCATGTCTTCCCTTTTGAACCCTGGCACTGGGTGAGAGGGTGTGTGTGTATGTGGGCTAGGGGGGGTACGAGTGAGTCCTGAGTACAGTGCTGTTCAATAGGGCCTAATCTCCATATGGATGTTGGCTGTGTTCAGATTTTTCAAAATCAGATTTTTTCCCCCTTACACAGCCCTGATTTTTGGTGGCAGTCTGACCAGCAAAACTAATTTTAAATAAATCGTATATAAATGTATGTGGCAAGTGTGCAATAATTGAAATCTCAACAGGCCACTTCAAAATTCGTGTTTTCGTTGCAGTATCCTGTCATTTCATGTCTTTAGGCCATGCATACTCATGGACCCTTGTCTATGGGGGAAGCAGAAACGAAAGCCAGAGGGGCTAACGGTGCAAACCCATGACAGCGACGCGATACGCTTCCATCACTTTGAGTGGGCGTGTTGTAGCGTGTGGAAATAGCATTTTCAAACTGTCAGAGACGACACCAAACATTCTGATTGGCCGCTGCGGGAAAAATCGCTCCTCATTTGCATAGGATTCAACATTTTTAAACTTTTATCGGTCGCGTCGCCCAAAAAGGTGGTCTACGTCACAATGGATTGGCTCCCGTTGAAATGCATGGGATTAGAATATCGCGTCGCTCGTAACGGTGTCATGGGTTTCCACCGTAAGGCAGCGTTTTTAGTATCCTTCGCTTCATTATTAGTTTTAGAGCAGAAAACATAACTCGCACAGCCACCCAGTGATAACTGCTTTCTCCATGTTCGGTGGTGCACTAGACGGAGGATTTGCTTACATGCTTTTACACGTGCGTGTCATTTCAGGAAATTTCATGATTCACACTGGAGTCAAATTTAAGTCACATTCGAAGGCAAATTGGAACACACACACACCTGAAAAAGCACAAGAGAAAACATCTGAATGAAGCCTAAAGGGTTGCAATGCAGTCTGGTCAAAGCCATTGTCTCTTTTTCCTTTCTCCCAGCCAAAGGGACTCTGTGTCTCTGTGGTGGCAACCAAGATATATTTTTTTAAAGTTGACTTTAAATTGATTAAGTATGTTTGAGCCTCTCTCTCTCTGCGTCTCTCTTTTTTCTTTTAGCCTCTCTCTGTAACCCTGGTACACGTGAGGTCTTATGATTTGTCAGTTGTTTTGAAACCCGGCTGCTTAAAGCCAGGGGACAGATTTTTTTTTTTTTTAATTGACCATATCAGATTAATGTTAGAGAATGGCAAGAACTGTGTCACACAAGCCTTTGCCCTTCTTGCCAAGTTGTTGTTGCCAATGCAATCACATCACTTCCAACTGCCATATTGTGTTTCTCCCTCCAAAATGAAAACAAGCGCTGGCAGCGTGGTAGCGATCTCCCACTGCGAAGCTCACCAGCCTCTCCGCGCCACTTATGGATTTCATTTAATCGATTCATTAACTGACCTCAAATTTCCGTTCCACAATGTCCCGCTGTGTTTGTGGCTAGGATAGAAAAAAAAAAATTGTTTGGTTTTAGCATTTGATTTTTTGCCCTTTTATGGACAATGTACACAAGTTGTAAAGTGTTTTACAGTGCAGTCAGCTGACCATAAAACAAACCGTACTTTATGACCAGGCCACATAAACAGTGTAAGAACCCTCGCCTTAATGTTATATTAGGCCCTTTATGTTCCCACCATGTTGTCTTGGCCAGAGGCCAGTGCAGGGGAAGGAGAGCGGGTGCGGGGTGATTTACAGCACCCGTGCGAGAGCTGGATCCTAGAACCAGGCCTAATCAGGAAGTGAATGAAGCTCATCAGTGGATTTATTGCACAGATGTATGGAAGTGGAGGCTTTCAAGTCTGGCGTGGGGTCGGACAGGTCTCATGGCAGAGTGCTGGGCTTTTATTAATGACTGATGTAGAATCACCTCTGTGGGTTGTTGTGAGCAGATCTGGGCACAGAAAGAAGTAGAAGAAAATGACCTTGGACCTGTGATGGAGCACCAAGTTACATTTATGAGCCCATGTATCATGACCAGTGTGGGTCTGTGTCTTTTTGTGTCCGTGTCAGTGCTCACACACAATTCTATGACTAGCAAAGCAGAAGTAACCCTCTGTGTGTTTTGCTGTTTGTGTGTGTGTGTGTGTGTGTGTGTGTGTGTGTGTGTGTGTGTGTGTCTCAGGGATCCACTGTGACAGCGTGTGTGCTGAGGGCCGGTGGGGCCCTAACTGCTCTGTGCCGTGTAACTGTGAGAACGGAGCGTCCTGCTCCCCTGACGAGGGCACCTGTGAGTGTGCGCCCGGGTACAGGGGAACCACCTGCCAACGCAGTGAGTACCAGTCACACCCCTCACTTGTATTTGTGTGTGTGTGTGTGTGTGTGTGTGTGTATTGGTTGTTTGTATGTGTTTGTTGTTGTGTCTGTCTGTCTGCGTTTGTGTGTGTCCGTGTGTGTGTGTGTGTGTGTGTGTGTGTGTGTGTGTGTGTGTGTGTGTGTGTGTGTGTATGCGTGTGTTCAGGGAGTGTTTTGTATATGGGTTATGAGTGTGACTATGTTTTCTAGTTTTGCTCAGAGTATTATTATTGTTCTGAAGAGGGAACAGTTAAACCCTACAGCTAGTATGATGTGGACTCAAAACAGAATCCTGAACCATTTACAGACACTCCATTTTGCAACCATTAGCAACCATCGAGCAAAAACACTGAAAACATTATTTTCTAGCAGTTATAGTATCAAATTATTGCAAGCACTGTGTTTTTATTTTTACCACTGTAGTGCACATAGCAGTAAGAGTCATGAGATCAGTACAAAGTAAACAACTTGAAGTGAAGACAAACTATCTTGTGACATTCAGAAACTTCTCCAAAGGTAGCATATGAGGGTTGAATTTGAGTGCAGGAGTACAATAAAGCTTTATATCACGAAGAAACAACACAAACTACATTTCAATGCTTTGCCAGAAGGACTAATGTTTTAAACAAAGTGAACAAAATGGAGGTTTAGTTTGTTATGATTCCTGACTGCTGCAGGATGACTTTTTAAATTATTTTGGACAAAATACATGACCTTTCCCTTAAAATGCATTGAAAATTCAAATGAGGCAGTAATATCCACACTGAGATCATGGAGAGCCTTCGCCTGGATTAAATGACTTTTTCCATCCCTGCTCTGTTCTCCCCCCAGTCTGTTCGCCAGGGTATTTTGGCCACCGCTGCAGCCAGGCCTGTCCTCAGTGTGTCCACAGCAAAGGGCCGTGCCACCACGTCACGGGGCAGTGCGACTGTCTGCCAGGCTTTAAAGGGGCACTCTGCAACGAAGGTGAGACTCGCTCCTCATCCTCCTCCTCCATGCCCATGTCAAGCTGCCATCGTAGCCCACTGCCCAGTTAATCTGTGGTCTCTGGCAGGATTGTCCATCAACCCAGAATAACATTACCACTACCACACCACTAACTGATTCATTGGAGCGGTTTAACCAAGAATAACATTAGCACTACCACACCACTAACTGATTCATTGGGGCGGTTTTCCGAACCACAGCGACACCATTACTGCTGTTGCACAAGCATGTAACACTGAGATGAATTATGATACATTTTGCACACAAACATCTCCTCTCAATTACATCCCCACTGCTGCCTCAGTAGGACTGTTAGAGTTTACAGTGGTCCCTGACATACACCCTTTTTCCTCTGACAGTGTGTCCCAGAGGCAGGTATGGGAAGAGCTGTGCGCAGACCTGCACCTGCACCAACAACGGCACCTGTAACCCCATAGACGGCTCGTGCCAGTGCTACCCAGGCTGGATTGGCAGCGACTGCTCGCAGCGTGAGTACATCGGCTCATTCAGCGGTGGATTCATCCTTTAAGCCTGTTCTCATTGCACAAAACCAATAAACTACCCACCCCGTCAATCACCATGTGCTATCTTTCCTCCCACTTTATATGAAGTGCCCTTAGAAACAATGAACTGAAGTATGTAACAAGGAGGTTAACAAGAGTAGAGAGGTTTCATGTAATGCACTTCTAATGTAAGGGTGTACTGTCATAAACTGTTAACCCATCCCCAAACCTAACCATAGGGCTGTCCCAATCAGTCAATTAAAGTGTAAGTATATGGTACCGGAGGACACTTAATCTACAGGGGAACACTATTTTTGGTATATTACTATAATACTGTTGGTATATCTCTCATCCATGTATGACAAAAGTAATTCCTGCTCTCTAAATGCCTCGCTTACTTTCTCACCCTTCAACTGGCCCTTGACGTGTCCCTTAGATCTGCAGAAATGTGTATGTGGCACTCTCACTTAGTCCCCACGCAACAGGTGTGACATGTCACTTGACCTTTGACCCCACAGTGCCAGTGTAAAAGGGGCTTTGCTCCTCTTGATTAAGCACTCATTGACACCAGTAACAGTCAGGGGGCACACTGGCGTGCCTAGCACTATCATATTTCTGTGTGGCATGGAATCCATGGTGACCCCCTGCCGACCTCTGACCTCATCAGATGACCTGCCAACACAGCTGGGGTGAAGGCGCGGCCCTCCCTTATGCATTCTCTGGGCGAAGGAGCCCTGGAGCCTCTTCGTGTTGGGACTCCCACCTCACCTCAGGGATGGCTTCTTGGGTTTCTCAGGTTCCCAAACTCATTTAGGTTCCAGACATAGATATGTTCTACTCACACTACATAACTGGCTTTTTAGATGTGAATTCCTTGAGGAGATAGAGTTTTAGGAGAAGACGCTGAGAGGGCAAATCCCCTTAATGAGCTCTTCAGTCAGTGGCCATGTGTCAATGAATGTCCTTGGGTGCCCCCTGTTGGCCAAACTTGATCACTGGAATATCCTCTGAAGAGTGGTGAAGGGACTATGCGCTTTGAAAAGTATTTGCAGAAACATTTTTCAGTTAGATCAATCTCTCTACCTTCCTCGAGTCTCAGTTGTCTCAGTTCAATCCAGATTACTTCCTCTGCTTGTGTAAATACATTGTGATAGGATCTTTTTTATTCTCCAATCCACACAAAAGACAAAAACATTATTGGTTGGGTTCAGGAAATTTCCTGAGCATTGGAAATACTCAGAATGTCAACACGATCATGATTTCATAGTTGTCATTCTGTCAGAACATGACTGGTAATAGTGTCTTCAGCATTAGATTAGATTAGTTTCTAGCGGCACTTAATGTGGAACTATGACCTCAAACATGCTGATTGTATGTTTGAAATGTAAAATACTCATCCTGAAATGATTGCCAGTGTAAATATTCTTTCTGACAAACACCTATCTTATTGGAAACCCGCAGGTGTTTTCCTTTCGGTGTTGCTTTCATACAGCTTTGTTGCCATTGGCGACTTCCCTAATCTATAGTTCCTGGTGGTCAGAAAGAAGGCTCACCAAATCAAACAAACCCTGCGGTGTTATGACGGATTACCCTTTCAACATTTGTTTTATGGTTCGAATGGTGCATGAAAAGCAACAGGGGAACAAAAAGCACATATACTGATGCTGAGTTATGATGCGAGGAAAAACAAAGAAAGGTGATTGTTCCAGATAAAGACACGTTGTGTTTCTGGCAGCCTGAGTGGAGAGAAAGCAGTTGCGCAGATGGCAGGTCCTGCATAGTTGTGGGCCGGATCCACCGCTATTCCCTACGAGGTCCCGTGGCGGTGATTCGACAGGCGTCTTGTGAAATGGAGAAACACGTTATTCAGCTGCAATCTGGATGGGCCAATCCAACTCAAACACTTAACAAAAAAGTTCCAACACTGTTGACTGTGTGTGTTCTCATATTATTATTTCTTTTGGGGGGTCGTTGAGACCCCCCCCCCCCACACACACACACACACCAACCCCCAGGAAGGCAGTCCTCACATCGCCTGCATATTTTCGGCCAGCCAGCCAGTCGATGTTTTCTTTACTGCTAGTTGAGTGATGCGACAAGACAGGCCTAGTTATCTTAAGTTGAGACAGGCTGGCGTGGCGTGGGACGTCTGGAAAGATGTAACCTTGGCGCCGTTCACAAGGACACCAGGGCTTTTAGTCCCTCTCTGAAATGAACCTTAGGGTTGTCATGCCGAATCTGTCTTGGCATTTTTTACAGAGGGGCATGTCTGGTGCAGAGCGAAGAGGAATCCAGGGGGAATAATTATTGAATGAGCTGCTACTGTCTGCAGAGCAGAGCATCTGTCTTTCATTTTCTGTGTGTCTCTAAAAGCTATTCTCTCTGAGACAGCAAATTTGACCCTCATTTGCTTGAGCAGATGAAATCGATCATTGAAAAGGCTCCAAAGATGACCTTGAGGGCCCCCACTACTTTTATGTTCAAATTGGTACAAAATAGTTTAATCCATCACAATGGGAATCATTCACAAATTGACAAGTCACAAAGCTTTTTGATAGCCTTATTCAACAAGCTTCTCGGTGTCTTGAGTGTCTTGTCGTAGACCATAGGAGTCAGAGCATGATGGATCTCTTTGACTACGATTCTGACATGCATCGCACATTCCGAAAACCGCGTCAGGATTCTGCGGTTCCAATCTGTGGTTGCCGGGCCATCGTGGTCATCGCTAAAAAGAAGCGCTGGGAGCAGAAACAAATTAATTGGTAGTTGTCGGACCATTCAGCCGGAAAATGGCACTGTCATTGCAATGGCTGGCTGTCAGACAGAGAGGGAGCTCAGGTGAAGTCTTACATACGTACCTCTCACAGCCGTCAGAAAACTGAGGGATTTAATCGCTTCATATTGGATGCAAAAGCTACACTAAGGCTTGTTTACATAATTGGTGTAATGCATTGCAGTGAATGTCCACTGATTATTCACTTCTTGTTGTGACCTCCTGTAAATTCTCTAAATTCTTATTTGTAACCCATTTTGGCTGCTTTGGACCCCACTCCCTGTTTAGCTTAATCAACTATCCCCAGGTCACAAAAACGAGGAAAAAGTAGTGTTTCAATAGGTTTAGTACTAATGTTTTTCAGGTTTTTCACCCATCTTTTGGTGTGTTGTATAGCGTTTTGTGCATGTAAGTGGTCTGCAAAGTTAAAAAGCCCAAAGAACACGCCAGAGGGAGCAACTCTCTCCTGCCCAAACCACTTCTCAGCTGCCTGAAACACCTAGTTGGAATTCCAGCCTTGTCCTCTGTTATATGATGACTCAATCTTGGAACACAATCATTATTGCCCAATGACAATGGAGCTGACTAATCAGAGCACAAAGGGCTCATCGGGAAGGGGGTCTAGGACAGGAGCTCTAACAAAGGGTTTCAGGGTGAATAGAGATGTTCAGTACGAGAAAAGTAATGTGTTTTGGGATAACCGAAGCATGTAAATCTATTCTAGTAGAGCCCAAAAGCTAAATTATGTAAAATGAAAATAAGCACTTTAAGACTTGTCAGGGTAGGCTATTAAAATGCAAGTGAGATGAAGGCTATTGACTCAGAAAATAAAAGACCCAATACAATGTGCTCTTGTTGTCTGTAAAGAAATACCTTCACTCATAACCAATTGCCTTGTGCAGCGCTTCAAATGCTGCTAGCTCCACAGACAGCATTAAATATGCTTTGAGTGTGTGCTGGACCGTATGCTCAGTCAGAGTGTCAATATTACTTGTTGAAATGTTGAGATTCATGCTGAATTCTGCATGTGTGTTTTCCAGCTTGTCCACCTGGCCAGTGGGGACCCAACTGCATCCACACGTGTAACTGTCACAATGGGGCTTACTGCAGTGCTTATGATGGAGAGTGTAAGTGCACGCCAGGATGGACCGGCCTCTACTGCACCCAACGTGAGTCCTTTCTCTGTTTTTATTTGACTTTCCTTTCCTTTTCTTTTCTTCTCTTTCTTTCCTTTTCACTTCTCTCTTTTGTTTACTTATTTTCTTTTCTCCTTGTACATCTTTCTACAATTTTTTTCTCGACTCCAAGTACCTTATTCATTAGAGCGGCCAAATGGCTGGCACATTTCACAAAGTCACAAAGACAGTGTGCCGAGACTTTTACCTGTACTCTGGCAAAGTTCTAAAGCATACATCATTATATATTACCAAACCTTCACATGATTCATCTCAGATGAGAACAAACAGCAGGCCTCGTAAGGCCATTCCTGTAATACAACATGGATGTGGGTCTCATGTATGCATGTTCTGCAGGCTGTCCGTTGGGCTTCTATGGCAAAGACTGTCGCCAGATCTGCCAGTGTCAGAACGGGGCAGACTGCGACCACATCTCTGGCCAGTGCACCTGCCGCACAGGCTTCATGGGAAGGCATTGTGAACAAAGTGAGTCCTGCATCACACACCAAGGGCTCATGGGAGACCAGACAAAGATTGATGATGAAACACTATGAGAAGCTGCTGCCATTACCGAGAAACATCATCTGCAAACATGTGACATTGTTTCCCATTACCAAAAAAACATTACTACAACAAATGCCCCCTAGTCCACTCTAATGGCTTTTCACAAATGTGTTGGATAACAATTTTTTTTCCCCCAGTGTATCATTAGTTTGTACTGGAAAAGGAGGCACAGTTAAAGACAGCTGTGTAGTGTGTTGCATAGTAGAGGGAGGTGAGAGGCTGAGATAAGATGTGGGAACACAAGTTAACAGAAGTGTACAGGGGGTCTGCAAATTAGTCGAACAAACATTTCTAACCCGAAAATGACAATGCTTGTAAAGGTTGCATGAAAAACAATGTAGTTGCAGTTGTAGTGCTTTGTAAAGGCAGGCACAGTGCTAAAGGGAGTTATTGTGGCACATTGTGGCATGTAGCATTTAACGTGACTTTCAAATTGTCTGTGTACACTTTCAGAGTGTCCAGCTGGTTCCTATGGCTACGGCTGCCGGCAGGTGTGCGACTGTCTCAACAACTCCACCTGTGACCACATGACTGGGACCTGCTACTGCAACCCCGGCTGGAAAGGAGCCAGATGTGACCAAGGTAAAGATGGATTACACGCCAGCTCTCCTGTGTAGAGTGCCCATTCAAAAACAAAGATATTACAATGTGTGTAAATAAATGTATGGAATAAATACTGAAAAATGCTTACAATATAGTATTATTAAGTTAGTATATAGCATAAGTATGGGTGCCGTTGACAACGCACTGTTAGAATCATATACCATCATTTATTTTCTCGCGGGTATGGTATGTCAGCATGAAGCGTGTCATTAAAGTGATTAATTCTGTTCTCTCCGGTCCAGCTGGTGTTATCATTGTGGGGACCTTGAATAGCCTGACCAGTACTGCGCTGCCAGTGGACTCCTACCAGATTGGAGTGATCACAGGCATCATTGTGTTGGTCCTTCTGGTGCTCCTCCTCTTGCTCCTCTTCATCATCTACCGGAAGAAACAGAAGGGCAAGGAGCCGACCATGCCCGCTGTCACCTACACCCCTGCCATGCGGGTCAATGCCGACTACGCCATCGCAGGTGAGCACGGACTCTGAGGAGGATGTTGAGGAGATTTAGACATCAGTGCTGTTTGGACTTTTCACATTCTAGCTTTGCAGTAATGTAAGTTAGTATTAAACCAGTCCTTTTTTCTAATTGTCTTTACGGTAAACCATGCTTAAGACCACTCCTATGGTCTTTAAGGTAATACAGTTAATGGTCTTTTTGGTAGTGCGATTTAGTATTTCATGTCCTACCATGCCGCTTTAACTTCTTTTCTCAAACAGAGGTAATAAATATAAGAATGGATTAGTTGTATCTGTGTCTTACGACAGCTAATCTGTTTTTCAGAGACAATTCCACAGACCACAGAGGGACACCCCAACAGCAACTACTTCTCCAACCCCAGCTACCACACACTCACACAATGCACCAGTCCTCCCCATGTAAACAACCTGCCATATGGAAAGGTAAGGCTCTTCAAACCTTTTCATCACGTACTCAAAGATGCCCCCTAAAGATTATTAAAAGGCCAGGCACCATACTCCATTTGTGTTGAAGTGTCATTCATTCGACACCTGCAATATCTGACAGTTAGGATGCTTGCAGTGTAGCTACGATTGTCTTCTTTTTGACTGGTTCTCACTTGAGACCCATTGATTTGGTCATCCATTTTGCTTTCCCTGTCATCACTTGTAAACAGACGAAGAACAACCAGCTGATGGTGAACCTGAAGAACATGGACCACAGGAAGAGGCCTCCTCTGATGGACCACACAGGAACTCTGCCTGCCGACTGGAAACAGGGGGGATGCTTCAATGAGCTGGGTAAGAACCATAGGAACTGCTTCAATGAGCTGGGTAAGAACCATAGGAACTGCTTCAATGAGCTGGGTAAGAACCATAGGAACATGCTGATGAGTGAGATCCGATGCAGATGTAATGACGGTTTAAGCTCTCAGAAAAGCAGAAGACAAAGGAAAGCTTCATGGGTGGTACAACAAAAAGTAGAAAACAATTATTATTATTTAAATCATTTTAAGCATCATTTGGGTCACTGAAGACTAAAAAAAATGCTTTATTGCATGAACAGTCTAGGTGAGGTTAAGAAGTGGGAATACAAATAATCCAGAAAAATAGAAACAAATTTCAAGACAATAAACTGTTTTCTGTAGAGTTCGGGGACAGTAAACTAGGCTAGGATGAAAGCATTGGTAAATAAAATGATAAAGTCTCCATTTTGATGCCTCATTCTGGTTGAGAGAACACTCTTATAAGCAGAAAATTGTCTGAAATTGAGAAATGTTTTTTTTCTCATTCCAATTCTCTGAATGTAGCCAAATATAGGAAGCTTTTGATGTTGGTAGAGGCTTAGAAAAGCGGCTCTTATCAACATGGTGGCTTTCTGACAGTGTAAATATGTATTTTCAAGCTGTACATTTTTATTATACAGAATTAAAACCCCACATTGCATAATGTTTATGTATCATCATGTAGTTTAGTTCCACACTTAAGTGGGATATAAATCTTCCCACTAAAAGAGCACCACTCCTTATAACCCCCCCCCCTCTGAGCCTCTGCTATCCCACCACTTGTTCTCTAGATCCTGTTGCCTCCTGCAAGTCATCGTACCCACTCTCTTCTCTGCCATCACACACCTTATCAATGCACCACTCACAACATGCACCTCCCTTGGTACATTTAAACAGGCTTGTGTAACCCTACGGTGGTTTGGTACAGTCCCTCAATGTTACCAAATCATATCTTTGTGGGACTCTTCATTTGATTGGCTTATGTTCTATCCACCCACACTTTAGATCAAATTAATTAATGTGCCAGATGAATAAATGTATGTGAAAATATGTTGTAAACAAAGCTGATGAAGAATTGACCACTTATTCTTGTACTGTCTTTCTACAGGAGCTTATGGAGTTGACAGACGCTACATGGGGAAATCCCTAAGAGGTAATGTCCAATATTATTTATTTTCTAATTTTAGAACTTAATGGTTAATACCAGTGTGATTTGTTACTTGTAAGCAAATGAGGGCTTTTTTTTCTGTTGAGTTCCTAACTGGTCCATCTCTGTCTCCGTCTTTGGTTCCCCAGACTTGGTGAAGGGCCTGCCCTACCATGCCAGCACCAGTTCCCTCAACAGCTCGGAGAACCCCTATGCCACCATCAAGGACCCGCCGCTGCTGATGCCCAAGAACACAGAGTGTGGCTACGTGGAGATGAAGTCACCGGCGAGACGCGACTCTCCCTACGCTGAGATTCACAACTCCAGCCCTACCAACAAGAACGTCTACGAAGTTGGTGAGTCACCGTGGAAAACATTTTAGAGTACATGAGTGTGTTGTAGCCACAAACACTGCAGAATTCCAAATCTCACTCTTTGCTGGTAATCTGTAGCTAGCTAACTACAACCATGCACAGGGTTGTTTAACACCTAGCATAAGGCCATATAGCTCAGCTGCTTTGCAAAGTGAGCTGCAGATCATAGTTTTCATAGTAATTTCATAGTTATAGTTATGGTATTTGTCCAAAGTAACAAAACATATTTGCAAAAAAAATTCCACATAAACAACAACAACAAAATAAAGAATAACACACAGTACAGCATAATGTATATAACAATATTAAATATCAAGAGTTTCATGTTCATCTGCTGTTTCTTCTCTTCCTCTACAGAGCCTACAGTGTTCAATGGTATCCACTTACCGGGCAACAACAACTGCAACGGACCCTTTACCCAGGACCCATACGACCTACCAAAGAACAGCCACGTCCCTAGTCACTACGACGTTCTCCCCACACGAGAAAGCCCACCATCACCTCACAAAGAACTGGACAGTGACTGAGCTGAGCTCTAAGAGACCTCACAGAGACCATGAGCCTGTTTCCAGGGCTCCACCAAACAGTGGCCTTCATGCGCTGGCGTACTGTGTGCTCATTCTCTGCGTATTCTCCAGTCGCTAATGTATCCATCACTTAGATTCATTTTGGTTTGTTTTATTTTACTTTTTTAAACTTTTTTTTTTATCCTCACTATAATCATTCTTGCGCACGCTTTTCTTTGAAAGAAACTGAATATGGTTATTCAGCCTGGATTCACACACGCATTATTCACTGCTGTTGTCCTCTCTTTAAAGATTGCTCTGGAATGGCTAGGCGCACAACCAGGAATATCAGCATTACATTTAATAACTTTCTGATTAATTAGATCGTCAAACATACCTGATGGCTCACGGTCAACGAATCATTCCATTCACTAGAGACATATCACTTGCCTTTATTCTTAAATGTAGAATGAGAATACAAAGCAAACCTCATTTTATTTTTGTAATGATGAATGGAAACATATTCAGTGTTAGAACTTGGAGAATAAGATGAATGTGAGTGTGTTTGAAATGGTAGACTTGTAGTTATGTTTTAGTTTAGCGTGGGTATAGTACTGTATGTCATCACATCTGGAATTATTTTTACTGTGTCTCTTTAATTGTATTTTGACAGTTTTTGTCTTAGTCTGAATGATCAATACTAAACTTAACCAAAGGTCAAAGTGCCATAATAAGTATTTCTGCTCCTGCTATTGGCTCTTAGTTGGAGCAGATCCTTCAGTTTTAGGTCCCTAGCTCATTCAAAAATGACACCCCAGAAAATTCTCTTCAACTCTATCTGGCAAATGGTACTGTGTAACTCAGTAAATAATGGTCTAATCAATTTGTATTAGGTATATCAAATTAGAATTGGCCCTTACAGGAGGTTTGCTACAGTTGTGTAGAATGGCTGTTCCCATCGAAATTCTAATTATATGGATGTTCCATTCTACATCCAAAAAGATAGTGTCATTACAGTTTAATGTGATGTAGTAATTCATTACTTTTGGTTATGTTTATTCTCTCTGCACACACAATATTTTACAATTTGTAAATGAACATGATGAGATTTTAAAGTTATTGGCTTTAGACTGAGTTTCATCTGCTCAAACATAACCAAGTCTTATGTTCTGTGAAGTGAAGTCAGAGGAATGTTCTATTCTCAACTTTGTCCTTAGACAAAAAAAAAAGATGCTTAAGCTGGCCTTTTGCATTCTAATGTAAAGAACATCAACGGAAGGGAGAGCTGACCCATTTTAGATCTGCAAGTAGACTAATTAGGTCTCCCTTGTATTTAGATTTTCCATGTTAATAGCAAAATAGTTAGTCACGATAGTTTTAATAAATACTATGGATCCATCTTAAAACTTGTCTGAGCCAGGAATTAAATTTGTTTGTACAAAAATGTGTACATAGCTGTAATTCACTGTAGGGGATGATTACGACATTTGTGCGGTGTTAGTGTGCATAGTGCACATAGCACTCTGCCTTACTTTTGTATATTACTTAAGCAGGAGTATTTGGTTAATATCACATTTGGCATCTAGGCCATCCACAAGAAATCTCTTTTGAGTCTCTAAATCCACAATTGTTTGACCAGTGTTTATCACCTTGACATGTGACTGTTTTTAGTTGTGTACCGCATACAAACATGTTCATTCAAGCCTGATCACATTTTACTTTAGCCTTCTCTGTATGTCAGTTGATTCATGGGTACATTTTGCCAGTCAGATAATTGAAACAGATTGACTATCAGGGCAGCTGAGCTTTTCATCAGTTGTGCTGGTTAGTGTGTATGTACATGTATATAGTATATTCTGCTTTGTTTTGTTCTTTTCTCTTAATCTGTTTTCTATTTTATTTTGTCAGAGAACTCACTGAAATTGCACATTTTGTTATGTTTTTGTTTCCCTCCCCAAAGAAAGTCTGAATAGCGACGTATGCCTCGGATTACCACTTGTTTTCCAGTAGCTTCTGTGTCTGTGCAATTTGCTTTACAATAAAACGACAAAGGTGTTGTTTGTGCATTGGTTTGCATTTGTACATGAATGTACAAGGCCTATCCTGCTCATTAAGTGATTGGTAACATCTGGGTTTTGTCACTGAGGCCACACCACCAAATGGTATAAATTCAAAACCTCTAGAAGTAGACTTGAAGCACATGTTGCTCTTTGAACATCGCTAAGGTGAAGAAGGAGCTAACGAGTGAGCAACGGGTTCGAATAAAGGCCCTTTTTTTATGCTGGCTGGAGTTACTGCCGCATAGCCAAGTACTTGAGATGCAGTCCAAGCACTGTAAAGTACACTTTATACCGCCATGATGCCATCGATTCACACCAGAACCAAAAGGGGAGAGGTAGAAAAAAGAAACTTTCAGACAGACAAGTGAAGCATTTCAAAATTCTCAGTCTTAAGGACCGAAGAAAGACCTCACGAGAACTGTGTGACGAGATCAACACCACAATGACTAATGGGGCAACAGTGTCTTCAAGAACTGTGCATCGGAAACTGGGAGAAGAAGGACTTGTCGGCAGAAAAGCAGCAAAGAAACCATTACTGAAAGAGAAAAATAGAGTGAAACGCCTGAAATTTGCAAAAGAACACAAGAAATGGACAAAGGAAGATGTGTTGTTGTGGACTGATGAGTCCAAGTTTGAACAGTTTGGCAACAAGCGAAGAGCGCATGTTCGACGGAGGGAGGGGGAGAGATATAAAATTGAGTGTCTCTTGCCAACAGTTAAACACGGAGGGGGTAAAATTATGGTGGGGTGCCATTTCAGCCTCAGGAACAGGTGACTTAGTGAAAATTGATGGCATCATGGATAAGAAAGTATACCACAACATTCTGGTGAGGCACATCTGGGAGTCGTCTTATTGGGCCTGGATTTATTTTCCAAGAGGACAATGACCCTAAACATTCTTCTAACTATTGCCGGAACTACATGCGACAGAAGAAATCTGCTGGAACATTGAAAATGATGGGCTGGCCTCCTTAAAGTGTGGACCTCAACCCCATCGAGCAAATTTTGGGAGAGTTGGAAAATAAACTGGACAGATCTATTGTACATTCAAAGGAAAGCCTTTGGCTTGAGTTGCAGAAGGCATGGGATAACATTAGTGTTGAAGTTCTCAGGAAATATATTGACACTATGCCAGAGAGATGTGCTGCTGTAATTGCAAAAGGTGGACATACCACATATTAAAGTTAAAAGTGGATAAAAATAGTAGGACTCGCTTCATCTAATATTTTTTGTGCTCAGAGCAACCATCTGCATGTTTCATGAACATTATGAAATTAAATCATGTTTTGGAGGCAAAAAATAGGTCAATATTTTCAGATCTGCCAGGTGTTCTAATAATTTTGGCCACCACTGTATATACATATATATATTAATTGTATATACTCCAAATTGGAGTAGTCTACAAATTCCAGCTTTGCTGTACAGAATGCGCTTTAGAATGCGGCATTTTTATGGCAGTAATTTCTCCAAGAACTATGAACCATACAATTTAAGGATAACGTGTTTAAATAGACTACTTAATATCAAATTCAAACTGATTAATTGCCTTCATAGTTTTAGTTCTGAATTACTGGACTGGGATTGGAGCGACAACTACACGCACCTCCCACTACATCTTGAGACGTGGCAATTTCTGACGTCACCAGAACGCGGCCATTTTCGACAGGGTCAGTGGTCTTACGAACTCCAGAGTTTGCTGGATACATATAGATTTTCCATCTACTATTTTTATCGCTAAATAACTGTTATCAGGTAGGTGTGACATCCACTTCCTTGCTTCTAATGTCGTCAAATGGCTTGCAGAAGGACCGCTCTTTTGTTCCGCTTTAGCATCATCTTAGCTGTCTAGCTGAATCAAGCTAGCTAATGTTAACCAAGCCAGTCAGTTAGGGTCAGCATATGCCCAAGGCTCTTCAGTACCGAGTATTGACAGCTACAGGGGCATATGTTTGCCGAATGGAAACTCCATTCAAATGCCTTGTGTTAAGGCTGCCAGTGGATTTCTTTAAGTTAGCCGGTTATGCTTTCAGGGGTTTTATTACAGTGAGCAGTTTGGCTTGCATCATTAAGTCGTTTAACGTTATATATTAGCTAGCTTGCTAGCTGCTTCATGAATCAAGGAATTGTGATTGACTGAGGTTAGTCAGCTGGATGTAAACACCGATGTCTGCACTGTGCGCTAGCTGCTGTCTTTGAAAAGCTCTGTTCGGTCCGCCATCTGATTTTCGTAAGCTGGTTGACCGCTCGGTTTAATGAAATCAAGCTATTGCAGTGCAACGTCAACCGCCGGTGTAAACGTGTAGGTGAACTTTACTTTGTGAAACAGGCGATAGATTTGCATTCCCAGAGGCAGAAGCAATTGCACGGATGTGTTCGTTTGCCGTGCGTGTACCCTGCGTTTTCCTTTAAATCAAGTTGTATGTACTCGGTATGCTTTTTTAGAACAATAATGGGTCACTTGTATTTTCGTGGAAGTCGTGGCACTTCAAGTACCGGGTGGAAATGTGTCTATGGTAGGCCATAACTATCCTTGAAGACGTGGCAACAACCGACTGACAGCAAAAGTGACACATTGTAGCTACAGCCGATTAAAACTCTTTTCCTTCCACCCTCCATTAAAGTGAACACGTTTGCGAGTATTCAAGCAAGTACTTAGCGCTTGATTATTACACCGCATTTTTCCAACTGACGTTTTGCTTTGAGTTGGTCTACTTGGTTAACTCCAGGGAATATGGTCAATGCAAGTCTCAAGAGCAACGTTAGATACTATTCTCAATTTGATCTTAGACCCTTAGTTTTATCAAGTAACCCACTCTTGTCCCAGGAAAACCCTGATTCTTCCACCGATGATATATGACCAGGGCTGATTTATTGTGACGCTTGTGTGTAGGGGTCTTCTGCAGGTAATCCCTGCATATTATAGCATCCTCATGAGAGTGCAATTACTACAATATACCTTAAGATGTTGTTTTAAAAAACACGACACTGTTGATGACCATGCATGAAGAAATGAGCTACTATAGATACAAAAAAAAGCAGGTTTAAAAAAAATGTATAATAAACCCACTGGAAAGGCAATGGCTTTGAAAAAAATGCGCAACTTATTTGCATTTCGGCGTCACGAGAACGCGCGGTCCTGAAGTGCCGGCTGTTATATGGATAATGGACAGGTCTTTCCCCCTCCGTCCGGTTCTCGCTCGAGCAGTCAGACCCAGGCAATTACATCGGAGCAGCGCTGTGATAATTGGCTGACGTGACAAAGCACAGAATCTATCCAAGTGCCTGTCAGCCACGGAGGCGCTGCATAATGAGCCGAGCATGAATTAATTGCCCCCCCCCCCCCCCCTTCTCTCTTTCTCTCTCCACACCTGAAAGCAGAAGCGAGGAAAGATGATGGAAGAGAGTGGAATAGAAACCACCCCGCCCACCACTCCTCCACCTCCCCTCAGCATGGCATCCGCAGTCAGTCCTCCTCCTCTGACCATTGGTAAGATCAGACGCAGAACAGAGAGTTCATCTCTTCACAAATTAACTTCAACAGAAACTCAGCTACAAGCATGGGTGGAGGTTGCATATTAACATGAAGGGTGGGCGCAGGTATGGGTACATGGAGAATTCAGAAAATGTGTATAATGAAGATAGCACCATGGAAGTAGTCAAGGATTAAGTGCTTGGAAAAGAAGAAAAAAAACTCCTAAACAATTTGGGGGGTGAGGTGAGGTGAGGGGGTGGCCTGGCATTAAACAAAGACTGTGCTGTATAATGTGAATCTGTAGTGCATTTGATACGCATACACCTATAGGCCCATCAGTTTTCCCATTAGAGTTTCTGTTTGGCTATGAGCTGTTTCATACAGCAAACAGATGATGCAACTCAGCAGGTCCACAGATGCCCTTTTTTGTGTTTTCAAAATCAGCAAGACCCACTGTCTGATGGCAAGCCCGATCTAGAATCAGTGGATACACTTAGTAGCAAGAAACCAGAATATGCTGTCCAAGGGTATAATCTGTCAGGGTGTGATTGGAGCTGCATAGTTATTTATCAGTCAGATATCTGGGTGAAGGCAAGGATATCTCCTGAAGGACTCATTATCAACAGTGAATTTCACTCCTGTGTTTTGATGTATCTACTAATCAGTAGACTTGACTTAGCAGTGACCTTTCAGTTTATTTTAATAGCAATAATTACTGCTTTGGGGCCAAACAGCACACAGGCCAAAGAATGAAAAAAAAAAAACATTGCTAGACAGTAAAAACTCTATTAACTCTAAAAAAATAATTATTGAAAGGAATTGTTGCACTTGAGTTTGTATGGCTTTCTGGCAATGTCTGTTTTCTACAACAGCGGGTCCCTGTGGGCTAAACTGTTGTTGTGTTGTGTTGTGGTGTGGTGTAATTACACAGAAGACCAGTGAAGGGACTCAGGAGAGCATGAGATAATGAGATGGACAGATTTGGCTCTAGATTCTAGTTTTTGAGCATTCATTCTGTCCATATTCATAAGAGGATTTTGCAGAATTGAAACCCATTCACTAATTGCTGAGTCATATTACCCGGCTCTTTTATTCTGATGTGCGGCTTTCAAGCCATGAGCGATCCACTTGGTCGTGTTATTGCAGTGGTGATGTCATGTTTCTGGGTATAAAAAAAACTGAAAACTGATTTCCACCCTCTCTCATCCTCTAATCCTCTCTTCCTCCCTCACAGGCCTGTCAAGCCCCATGTCCCTCCCCAGCACCACCGGCATCTCCTCCTTTGCTCCAGAGGGCTTCTCAACCCCCACCCCTATGCCCCCGATGGGAGCGACCACCTCCCTTCCCCCAATCCAGCCCTCGCTTGGCCCTCCATTCATGTCCACAGCCTCCCCCATCCCCCCGCCTGCCATGGGCGTCCCGTACACCAGTCCCATGATGCCTTTCTCCCCGACCTCCGGCCCTCCGCCTCCCATGGGCGCCACCGCTCCTCCTCCGTCAGGTCCGTTCTTCGCGCCGCCAACCACAGGCTTCAGCATGAGTGCAGGATATGACATCACAAGAGGGCACGCCGGACGGACACCCCAGACGCCGCTCATGCCCAGCTTCTCCAGCGCTCCTCCGATGCCAGGTATGCATCTGCAGGTCTGGGACATGGTGCACCTGATGCCAAGGCACCGTCTTACCTTTCTTGGATTGTAGTACATTGACTTGAACAAAGGTGCATGGTAGTTGAGTGAACAGTGTTTGGATGAAGTGGATGGGACTGGCACAAGGGGAAGAGGTATACCCTCTGGGGCTGACTTCCAACCATGGTCTAAAAACCCCGGCTCCCACCCTGGTCCTTCTGAAGGGCTTCAATTGCTATTAGGGAGCTGCAGCTTAAGTCTGTGATGAGATGGGCAGATGCTGGGAGTGCGTTTTTAATTGGACTGCACTGTATTCAGCAATTCCAAAGAGCAAATAAAGAAACAGAAAGGGCTAGCAGGCAGTCAGTCAGTCATGAAATTGAAATCAATGTTGAAGGTTTCATTTGTAAACAAGTGGCTTTCACGCATTTTGAATGAAACGCAGTTGTTGAATGCCCCCCCGCGTCCACTGCCATTGGTGCGGCGCAAGCAAAAATGATTGGCACCAAGTTAAAAAAGAAAGAAAGAAAGACAGGTATACTGACATCTAAAGAGTCCATCAACACTGATTATAGAAAGGCGGGCACCTTCGCAGATGATGCCTCCCTTACTCTTTAGCATGAGGTTGGTACTATTTCATTGAGAAAGCAGGAGGGAGGTTCAGGGATCCTGATTGTTTTGCATTTCTCCATTTTTTTTGAGTGACTAGAGCTGCTAGAAGTCTAGAGCTCTGTAGAGCTGCTCTCTCTCTCTCTCTCTCTCTCTCTCTCTCTGTCTCTCTCAGATGCAGGAAGAACTTGTGTGTGTGTACGCTAGGGTTGGATGTGATTACCTCTGTGCATGTGATTGAGTGATTCAGACCAATTCATAAAGCCATTGAAAGTGTGTGTGTGTTGAAAATACTCTTTCATGTTTTGACTCTGACACCCCCCCCCCCCCCATCATTATTGTCTGTCCTTCCAGGGGTCATAACAAACCCCATGGTGCAGCAGCCAGCCATGTCCGGAGGCTTGGAGCTGGTGTCCCCAATCACGTTCCCCGAAGATCAGGAGGACCCTCGCATGGTCCAGACCGTCAACCCTGGAGGCGGAATCTGGGGCTTCATCAAGGTCAGTCCTCCAGTCTGTCTGTCAAAGCATCAGTGAGGCACTTAGATGCATCCCCGCATGCATTCTGCATCTGAAATGCTACTTAAATAAATAGCGTTGTTTGCGTTTGCCAGCATCACATTGGATGAAAATGTCAACACTAGGCTGTGTGGTATACAGTGTACAGTAAACTTATTTTTTTTGACGGCAGTTAGTGAGATTTCATGAGGGGGATTTTCAATGAGGATCCCTGTTGATATGTCAAATGTTAGAAACCATGTGTGTGTGTTTCTGTGTAGGGAGTGGCAGGGAACCAAATGGTCAAGTCGGTCCTGGATAAGACGAAGCACTCTGTGGAATCTATGATCACCACGCTGGATCCGGGCATGGCTCCTTATATCAGTAAGTTCCCCTTGCATTATGTCTGTAGATCTTTCTGAGAATTACAGATTGACTAGGAACAAGTTAGTGTTTGTCAGTGTGCTCTGTAGTCTTTAGTCTGTATGCCCCATGGGGATTATTTGCGGTCGTGGCATCCTATTTGGGGTAGACTTCGGTTTAATTTTGAAACCGTTGGACCAGCATTTGTTAAGCAATCGGCATTGACCAGTATGGGACTGCTATACTTCCCACTTCACCAGTAACGATGCAAGCTGCTATATTAGCCTTTCCCCAAACCCCTTTGGCCGTAAATAAACAATGTCTTTGCCTTTGATGAATAAATGTACGCGTTCTTCTTGCTCCAGCTTCAATTCTGTGACGTTTGCTAGTGTTACTATCATCGTTTGTATCACTTTGTCTAGCTCCAGGGGTACGTTCGTCGTAGGATTGAAGCTAAGTTAATCAATTGGCATTTTAGCCCGTTAAGATTAGCGAGCTGATTGAGAACAGCAAATATCGGTTCGTTAACGGCTGACCCGCATCCTAATCATGTGGTTAATTTCAAGCAGGCTAAAGTTATCATGGCATTTGCGCGTGCACGTCCTACTTCAAAAGGCAGGAAAGGTCGATCACCAAAACCATGATTTTCTAACGGTATAATGGTTCTAAACTCAAAGAAAAGGGCTCTTTTTTTCTCCGCTGGCGAGTAGGAGATGAACATGAACGCTTATGAAGAATACAAGACCATAATCATGGCAAAATTCAACACCACCACCGCTGTGAGAGCAAGGTGTGTTGGGATGTTTATAGGGTGATATCTATGTATGAATACCTGACGGCAAGTGTCAGCTGGTACAGAGGTTTCCTCTACCGGTTTGAATCTGCATGGTTGCTAGTTCAAATCCCCTCACCTCCTTCCTCGATGTAGTTTTACATTTCCTTGGAAGTCGCTTTGAATAAAAGCGTCTGTTAAATGACTAAATGTATTAATAACAAATGCAATAAATTGAAGCAGTGAAAATAAATTGTCTGTATTTCTCTCTATTCTTATCATGAGTCCACCGTAATCATTTTCTACAATAATGATATGCTATGGTGTACTAATAACACTCATATAATTATGAGTGCTTTGTTCTCCGCATCACCGACACTACAAAAATGTACCACTCGCAAAAAAGACAGTCAATGTGGTGTTTGCAATAAATGACTCGAGAAGGTCTTGTAAATGAATGATTCCTTGTCGGCTGAATCGGTAGCGCTCATACAAGAATAATGGATCTTGGCGATCGCAAAGAACTCTCTCCCTCCGCTAATCTAACTCTAATATCAGTCCTTGGTCAATGGGATCCCTCCTTTTTCCGGGGGTGTGGCAAGCTTATCCAGCTACACTTAAGTTAGCCTGCCCTGGAGCAGGTTAGTGCTAATCGATATGTAACTATATGGTGATTTATCAAAAGTTGCTTCCACGAACCAAAAAGAGGGGAGTTTTTTTATCTTAGCCTGAAAATTAGCTCGCTAAACCGTTTAGCGAGCTACGACGAATACCCCCCAGCACTGCCACTATTGTTGTTACTGCATTTCAAAACAAATGCTTTAACGTCATTGCACGTAACCACCCCCTATAGATAGTTTCCAGACTGTAATCTCAGTGATAACTGAGCTGAGCGCGATAGGGGTGGAGCCAGGCTGCGGTGTCTGGGCACATTGGGGTTTTTTTTGTTTGTTTTTTTCATATTGTTATATTGTGGTCCTCAGAGAAAACACACACAGTGCATCGAATCCATGGAAAGCAGAATATTTCTTGTAAAACAAACAAATAACAATAAACACACACACACCTTTAAACCAAATCATAGATTGCATCACCTACAGCAGTGATTTCTAAACGTTTCATAGCAGGCCCCCCTTTGACAATGAAAAAACACCACCATGTAAAATTTGACCTGTAGTTGGTTGTTTATTTATGTTTCTTGTTCTATATTGTCACCCTCAACGCGGCGCGCCTTCCTTGCTGTAAATCCACGCCCCCCCCCCCCCCCCCCCGGTCCTACAGTGTGTCGGACAGCACTGGGGTCTGTGTTTACTGGTGATAAACAGCCCCCTGTTAGAACTCAGTCTCTGTATTCTGGTTGTGATGTGAGAGGACTTTCACAGCGGTGGGGCACGGTGATAGATGCTTCAGACACCCTCGTCTGAACCATCCCTCATGTCCACAGTGAAGGAGAGAATCTTTTAAAGGAGGATACGTGATGTTTTGCTCCTCCGCTCAGCCTAACTCTCACTCCCCCCCCCCCTCCACCCCTCATTCTCTCACTCTCTCTTTCTCTCACTCGCCACCATATTACTTCCTCCTTCTAATGACTTCTCTGTCTTCTTTCTCACCTTGTTGTTTTTTTCACCCCTCTTCCCTCCCGACTTCATTTTCTCTCTCACCTTCTCTCTCCCTCACGCTGCCCTTCCAACTTTTTTAACCTCTTTTAAACCTCTCTCTCTCTCTCAATCTCTCTCTCTCCCCTCCCCCCCTCCTTCTCTCTCCACTCTCCTCATCCATCAGAGTCTGGCGGGGACGTGGACATCGTGGTGACCTCCGATAAGGAGGTGAAGGTGGGGGCGGTGCGCGATGCCTTCCAGGAGGTGTTTGGCATGGCCATGGTGACCGGCGAGGCAGGCCAGTCCAACATCGCCCCCCAGCCCGTGGGCTACGCCGCCGGAGTCAAGGTGAGAGCCGCGGCAGACGTGCCACACCAGCACCGCCTACACACTCCAACACGGTGCCAACCAGGGACCAACAAAACACTGTGTCTCCTCTGACAGGGTTGAATTAGAATAGGAGTATGGCAGTAATTGGTTTTTGTGTGTTATGTGCTTATTTTGCATTAGTGAGTTGATCACTCAGTAAGAGTGTTCTAAAACCATGTTCTTGTCTCTGTATCAGGGCCATGGAGTGTTGTGTGCAGGTCTACAAACAAAATGTTTTGTTGTGATAATGGTGTTAAAAACCCAAAAGAAAAAGAGAGGGTATACTTTGGGTTTTGGATGTAGGACGCTGAACTTCTGTACTACCAGTGAAAATATTTCATCCGTTAAATTAATTTTCTGGTTAAGCATTTCATATTCCCTGCGGGGTACTGTGCGCACACAATGTGAGCAAGAATAGGTCTTAAGGTGTGTGTGTAACAAAGTGAGTAACAAAGTGAGCCTCACCCGGCAGATATCTCAAGTGTGTGTGTGTGTGTGTGTGTGTGTGTGTGTGTTCAAAAGAAGGAGAGACAGTGAGAGTGTCTGGGTGTGTAAGTTTATATTCTGTCTGCTCGTATATTCTGCCTGCACCTGCAGGGAGCACAGGTGTATGTGTGTTGGTTTATGTGGGTGAAAGCAAAAGTGAGGTGTGTGTGTGTGTGTGTGTGTGTGTGTGTGTGTGTGTGTGTGTGTGTGTGTGTGTGTGTGTGTGTGTGTGTGTGTGCGCGCGCGCTGGTGTGTGTGCCGAGAGCATAAGCGACTAGGTGTGTAAGTGTGTGTTCTGCCATCTCATTCTCCCCCAGGGGGCCCAGGAGCGCGTTGACGGCCTGCGTCGCGCGGGCATCATTCACGAGAAGCAGCCGGTGGTCTCCGTGGAGAACTTCATTGCCGAGCTCTTTCCAGACAAGTAAGCCGAGAGCCCTTTACAACCCCCCCTCCCCTCCCTTCGACTCCCGTCAAGTTTAGAGCTTGCAGGCTTGGAAATCATATTCATTTTCAGGCCTGTGCGCATTTGTGGAAAACTGCTCTCTGTTCTTTTTAATTCCCCCTCCTTGCTTGAGGCCAGAGTAGATGATGATCACTGAAAGTCACAAAGGACTGTTTGCCCTGACCGGAGTGGAGGTGGGAATGCAGACGCTCAGCATAGCCCGACTGAACCGTCGAGGGAAAAAAGAAAACGCTGTGAAGCACACATGGCAGAGATCAGCTGACTTAACCTCCTTACTTCCGAGCAGTAAACGACCCAATCTCCTTTACGCAAAAGAAGGGGGGGAAAGCCCCTTAAAGAGCAGGGGGGCAAAGCTGAGGATGAGTCACTCTGGTCAGTCTAAGCTGAGCGGAGTCAAGCTGCAAGTGTTTGCAGACCATGACCGCTGTTCTGTGCCGGTGGTTAATTTGATACAGTGGATGCTGTAGCTGAGAATCCCCACAGAGTGGATTTTTGTTGGAGATTTCTGACTGAAGGATTTGACGGACAGTCGAAAATGTCCTTTGTGGTTTATGTAACAAGAAAAGCACATTGGGTAAATTGGTCAATCTCCATAATTGACCCTGTCAGAGTTGCCATGAAATTGCTCTTGATTATTTTCTTTTTTTTCCCACCGTCTTCCTCCCGTCACCATAGGACTCCTCCATTTAATTTTCTCACCGGCCAATCCAGTGCATCCATTACACCCCGTGATCTCAATTCACGCTAGCCGTAATTGCTCTCTTTTGCTGTCGCCTCCGGCAGGTGGTTTGACATTGGCTGCCTGATCCTGGACGACCCGGGCAACGGCGTCCACATCGAGACGTTCACCCAGGCCACCCCCCTCGCTCTGGAGCACGTCCAGCAGGTAAGGGACACCGGCGGCAGCGGACAGAAGCCCATTTAAAAAAGTGCAGGGGTAGCCAGGCAGCAGCAGCAGCGCCTAGAGGTGTGGAGGGATGTGACGTGACATGATGTGACCTTCCCAGGACGGGCGGGGTGGGGAGTCCATATCATCCTCGCCCCCGAGCGATTGACCTTTTTCATTGAAGTGTTTGCTCGGCTGTCAGGAGAGAGGAGGAGCTAAGATTCAGCAGCTCATACTGAAGTCGTTTCTGTACTTCTCTAGGGCAAGGTGGGTTTTCAGTCCTGCCTTAAGAGCTCCCTTACCTTCCATATCTTGTATCTAGTCCTGCTCCAAGCACAACTGATTAAAGTAGCTGTTTTTAACAATGCCTCTTGGGGGGCAGACGTGTTCAGCTAAACAGCAGTGACTGGTTCAGTTAGGTTAAGCAGACAATGGGAAACGTGCAGCGAAGGTAGGGGCACAAGTGAGAACCATCAGGCTCTAGAGGTTCAGAAAGTTTGAGGGAGCTTAGATAGGTGATGCTTAAACGGTCCAAGACGCGAGATGTTGACTGCCGCACTGAGTCGAGTCAAGCAAGAGTCACTCACAGGTGCTCCACTGACAGCTCCGAAGCGCTCCGAGTAATTGGAAGTCATATCATCGCGTTTGAAGTGCCATGTCGCCTTTTTCTTCGTGTAAGCTTTTTCCTCCGTCTCCTGACTTTTTTAAAGCGTGCCTGCCAAGCCGTCCTGTGTCTGGAGCAATTAAAAAAATGCTTGCGTCACCTCACATCAGTCTCTCCTCTCATCTACCCCCTAACGCCAGCTGCTGAATTTGAAGATGTTAAAACGCAAAGTCGCACTCTGAAATAATACAGTGCGAGGTCCGTGAGCGAGCCTGGTTGGGTGATACGTTTTTGAAGCATCAAACCCTCTCTGTAGTCAGAGGCAAGTCAGATTTTGTCAGTAGAAGTGGCTGATCTTGGCACCCCTGGAACTGTCAAGGTTGGAGCAAGGCCACTGCACTTATATTCAAAAACCCTCCTTTGGGTTTCTGAACTTTGAGAGATGGCGGCTTTTAGGGATGTCATGGCGTTGGATGTTTTAGGGGGTCTGAGCTGGAGGATGGTGTTTTAGGGACGTCACAACTCCAGTCTCACGTGAACTTAAGACATCACTGCATGTGGCATTACTCTTATTATGAAACATATAGGGTAACGCACTAATTGTGAATGTATAACAGCATATTTCTACTTCAGGCTACTTCATAATGTAGTTAGACTAAAACATTGTCTCGAATAGACACTATAATAAAAAGTGTGACTGAGCTTGATATCTCATCATCATCTGGGGATTGAAGTGAAAATGTCAAGGGTCCACTGAGTTGGGGTTGCTCGAGTACTTCATTTTAGAAATCAAGTCATCGCTTGCTGACAAACTTGAGGACCCAGGGGTGTGCTCAGGGGGGGCGGGAGGTGTCTTGTATCAACTGAAAGACGATGCAACTATAATGGGGTTGGTCACAGCACATAGCGCAAAGCATAAAATTAAAGATATGATATGAATACATATTACCTGAAGTGAAGTATGGATGATACAGACCATATTTTAACATTAGTTACCATCATTCGCCAGTACTTCTTATGTGTTCTTGTTGTAGTTAAAAAGTCTGCTTCACCCCCTGACTCCAAACAAGCAGTATGTGAAATTTTGTCAATACTAACAATGAACAATATTTACAGATGGACCCATTTTCAGTTCTTACACTAGCATCATATGATTAACGAGTACTCGAGAATTGATGGAGCTGCCCAATTGCTCTCATACTCCAGTACTCCGTGTAATCCCTAGCACTGAGTGTTGAAAGTTTGGGAGAAAAGAGCAATTCACTCCTGTTTCAACACTCAACCTGCTGGCAGAATTCAAGGAGGATTACTGCAGAACATCCTGAAGGTGTGTGTGTGTGTGTCTCTCTCTCTCTCCAGGCCCAGTCCCTCACCCCTCCAGACTACAGCCTGCGCTGGTCGGGCTTGCAAGTGACTGTCGGCGAGGTGTTGGAGCGGAACTTGCCGCACGTGAGTCGGACCGACTGGCACCAGGCCTTCACGGGCATGTCTCGCCGTCAGATGATCTATGGCGCTGCCAAGGCCCTGGCGGGCATGTACAAGCAGCAGCTGCCCCCCAGGACAATGTGATGCCAGCCTGGCACTCCACTGCACCTCAGACCTGTGCCACGCCAAAGGGGAGGGAGGGCAGGCAGGGGATACCCACAGACTGTAACAGCCAAGGACCCAGTGAACCCCTAATGCCCCCTTCCTGTGTGTGTTTGTGCCCAGTGGGCATGCCAAACGTACCTTAACGTCAACATTTGTATTTGTGATCAATCACGATCTGAAAAAATGAGACATTCCATGAGATATTTTTTTGTACCTCTGACAAGTTGGACGACGATGTTTCATGTAGAATCCTGCCAATGGAGATCCCTGGACAAACCGAGAGCAAGATTTTTGAAAGCTCTGAAAGCCATTTTGAAAGGACACTTTTTTTGTTTTTGTTTTTGTTTTTTTAAATGTCTTTATTGGCTTTTTGTTAAGGGGAATGGGCTATTAGGACATGTTGGAGTAATAAGGTTATTTCTAAATGATTAATTGTGAACTAAATCCAAAACATTTCATATAATGAATTACATGAATTCTTGTCCATCTTTAGGAAATATGAATGGTAAATATATAATTACCATTGCATTGTGATTCTGTGGAAATATATGCAGACACGCACATTTAGAAACAGACATAAAACTGCATTGGACATGCCAGAAACACCTCTTTTAGCGTAGACGTATCAATCTTCTAAATTCAGACTTATTTGCCGTCATTAACGCATTAAACCTCAGTAAGACATGTCCAGTACTTATTAAGCAAGGTCGCATCCAGAACTGCCCAACTTCCAGTTCACACCTATCAGCGCAGGTCAGCTCATCAGAGAATGACTGCCAGTTGGCCCCTTGTGTGTTTGTTGCGTAGCTTGAGAATATGCATTGAGGATGGTCTGTTTATGTCATTCATAGCAGATTTACATTCTGCTAACGTTTAGCAAGCACAAAGGGAGGTCTTGTGTGGACTGTGTTCAGGTGGCATACCAACCTGAAATTATAGATGCATTTTAATACAAGTCTGTGCAAGATGGGTTCAATCTGTTGTTCTTTATTTAATCCACAGACTTGGCATTTATTAAGGAATTCGGCCAATGCTGTGGTATTTCAAACTGTTATTAACTTTCTCTCCGGCTCAGAGGAGAGATCTATTCAAGCATCCTTGATTAAAGATAAAGATCCTGGACCTGATCTGGAATCTGCACAGACTTTAGGCCTTACACACTTACTTTTTGTTTTACGTGCATGTTCGTTCTTTTGGTCTGTAAACTTACAAACTTACTACAAAAGTTACAGACCAGCGTGTATGCATTCTCTTTGTATGAAAGTCACTGTTTGAAAGTGAAGGTCAGTGAATATGGAAGTCTTTCAAGCTTCTCTTATCAAATGATGGCAGTATGATTACTGTTCCCCTACTATAATCTTTGCTCTAAAAAAATGAGGGCAGCTCAATGCTTTTTAGTCTATTTTGCTATTAAGTAGCATATTATAATAATATACTTGTGTGTGTGTGTGTTTTGAGTCCAACCTCATTCTCATGTAGGCTACAGCTCAGACTGACAAAAAGTATAATGCAAAAATATTGGCTGTGCGAGATGTCCTAATTAGTGTCAAAAATGGATTATGCTAAAGAACATTGTCCAGTGTATTTAAGAGTATAACTTCATGTTTCAGGAACAGATATGTAACTGAAGCTTATTGCCTGGAGTTAACCTAATCAAGCCAGATTCTGTTGTGATTATTTTTAAGGAGAAAAAAATTCGGTTTGTATCTCCTGAATGTGCCTTTTGTCATATGGAGAGTAAAATCTTTTTTTCGCTCAAATATTGTGTGTAGTGTATTACCTTTTTAAAAACTTAGCTTGTTGATTTATTTGGATGGACATGTATCCATTATTAGATGCTAGCTATGACAGAAAGGTCACTTCCACTCTTTCTAAACATAAATAATTATGTGCCTTCCCATCACAGAAGATGAATGCTTTGGAAGCACTACTGAACAGTATGGAGTCGCCAATGAACTTGATCCTACCCACACTACTCAAATCAGGGCCCTTTGAGCTTGAATGCAGTTCATTATGAATTCTCTATTCTCTGGTCAGAACCTGTCAGCTTAATTTTAAAGGTCACCAAAAGATTACCTGTCACAACCCAAAGCTTCTCAACACTGCTACCGGCATGTTCTGTGGAATTAATGGTGATCGGACCGCCTAATTAGAGGCACCAGCCACATTTTAACCTTCTACGGCATTGACCAGTTATGTTTAATTGGCATACAGATCATTCATACGTTCATACATTTTACCTCATTGCGCATTCATGGTATGTAGCCTATATAAAATGTGGGTGTGAAGCCACACGTTCCTCTCTGTGTCTCTTCCCTTCCGACCAGCTCTGAAAGGGTAATCATGAGATGTGAGGTGTTGCCCCGAGAGACAGGAAGTGGATGGAGAGAGTTAATTTGACTCAACTTCCACATGAGCGCGCAGCCCGGAGGTAAAGTGCCAGAAAAGAAGAAGCGTTGTTAGAGAGAGACGTACAGCAGTTGGCACAACGGGAGCCACTTCAGAGCAGAGGGGGCAATTCACTCTGCGCTTTCACACTCACCATGTCGCACGCAAAGCGGGTGAGTCAGCGACAAACCACTTCACCAAAAACCTCACAATATCACTATGGGAGATTAATTCAGTTGCAGTGCTGACAGCGTCATTTTAAACAATTACCTCAGATCAGCACAGACACCATGCTCTCAAACAGTGAAGCCTATTCAGTCTGTTTGTGGATAATATAGTCAAGATGAAATATTGTTGCATAATAATCATGTCAGGTAACGCATCATTCTGATTTATTTATTTAAAATATAATAAACTGTATAAGTAACTGTAAAGTTAGTAGGTCGATTGTGAGGTGCATGTTCTTCCATAGGCCTAACCCATCACCAAGCCTATTGCAGAGTAGAGTGTGTATTCAATGATGAAGTCGATGTGATCTTAACAGGAGGGGTAACGGCATGTATCCAATTATGCAGTTTAATTGAAATGGCACCAGCACTGTCTAACTTAGTGCTTAAGGCTAATAATAACCGACTCATTGATTATGCCCAAAATATATTCTATAGTTGAGTGCTTTTCTTTAATAGCATTTGTGGACACAGACATTTAATTGCGGAAAAATCATTCCCTATCCTCTTTAGCGCGTCCGAGGTTCCTCTGTAAATGCTGCCTGTGTGATACCAGCAAAGATTACTTTAATTAAATCAGTTTTATTTATATAGCGCCAAAACAATACAATTGTCTCAATGCGCTTTACAGAACCCAGGCCCTGACTTTTTAGTAAACTCCTCGCCGCAACACTAGTTACCGCACCATATCTGCCTGTCAAATGATGCGTGATCATCACATCATATGAAGGTGGGTTCTCTCCTGCTGTGTGTTTCGTGATAGCTTCTCTTTTTTTCCCGACAAACTAACGTGATATATCTTTTAGGCTCTTTGAATTGGAGACCGTCCACACCCAGTTTTACAAGGAGCCTGAGCGACAGAGAGAGCGAGAGCGATCGAGAGTCTGAAGATGTGGATGAAATATTAAAATTTCACTCGGTGGTGGGGATCACTGACAGTGGCTCAGCCACAGCATGGGAGACCTGCGCTTAACATTGCCATGGAAACAGACCCGGCAGCTGCGTTGTGCATGCAGTCAGCCAATGGCTTGTCTGACTGTTTAGGTGAGAGAGAGAAAAGAAGAATCACAAAGAACTGTAAGAATCATCCTATGGTGTAATATTTACACACACACACACACACACACACACATACACATTGATAGAAATAAATGTGTTTTGACCTCTTCATGCTTCCTTTGACATTTTGAATGTAATCAAGTTTGCTTCCACCCAAAGCCTCCCTCCTTTGTGAAGAGCAAAATGGTTGCAGACAACGAGAAAACTACTTCCAGCTCATGGAGAAGACAAGCCTCTTTCCCCCTCCCTATCTCAAAGCTGGGGTGATTTTCCTTTGGGTGGTCAATTTCTTTTAAGCCCCAAAGTTTAAAGCAATTAAAGGAGTTCATTGTTCACAAGTGGCCTAAGTCTTTCTCCAATAATGTCATGAAACAATTACTGTCAGAAGACTGCTAAATATTAAACCAACATCAAAACCATGCTCACAGTATGAGACAATAGACATAATTCCTCCTTAGACGAAAGCAATCGCCATGATTTCTGCCTTTTCAGAAGATCAGAGAATAATAAAGATAAATGGGTGAAGACGGAGAAAATACTGGAAAAAAGGATATCTCAGTAAAACAGCACTGAAAGTTGTTTAACCGGCTGCTTGCCCTTTTATCCCCTCTGATATTCCAGCGTCTCATCAGAAAGGCACTTGCCTCCCTATTTGAACCACCACTCCGTAATCTTTCCTATTGACTCTGAGAGGTGCACGCTGACATTCCCAATGCATTCAGAGCATGGAATGTCGCAGGAGCCTTGGATCCAAGGCATAGTCTCTCATCTGGGCTGCCGTGCTGCCAGCCCTTGCCCAGCCTTCGGCGTGGCTCCCTCCTGCTGAGCTCCTCCTGTAGCCTATAAGCATCAGCCCTCACCTCTCCACAATCTGCTCACAACGCCAGCCCAGGGAGGAGTATAAACTGTGCTCTAATCCCCCTGCTCTCTGCACTGCCACAGGAAGCCATATGGAAGCTGTGCGTTTTTGAATATGCTGATTTGAACACAGTGAGACTGGCTCTCCACTGCAGGGATTATCATTATGTAAGCGGTAGCTTTAATGAACCAAGCTGTGAGTCGCAGATTCTGCGTTTTAGTTCTAAACTTATTTTTCTTTCTTGGTGTGTGAAATTACTATTTATTGAGGTGTGGTATTAATGGTTGTAACTAATGGCTTCATAAAACATTGAATACAAATGGTGTCGTTGGTATGCCACACCTTTCCATGTCCACAAATGCTAAACAGTGAAACCAAAGTTCTGTTAGCACAAAAGAGACAATAATAAATATTACTTTATTTATTATCTTAATCAAAGACATGTTTTATAAGAACTTGGAATAGTATATCCAACAGCTTGTGAGGAGATCTCCATCAGATCAAAAATAAACCACTGGGATAAACTTCTGGTAAGGTCACATTAAGGTCAGCCTGTTTCGCAGTGCCATGTGACATTTCTCTGGTGATCTGCCTTCTTGTGCCCTTCCTCTCCTGTTACGGGACTAATCAGGTACCTTGTGATGACCGCAGATGCCCTCCCATGGGCTGCAATTTAGCCACCGGCTGTGGCTTCACACTCCAGAGCACCCTGCGTGTCAAGACTGTCTGGCGTCTTCAGGCCTCCACTCCCGCTTCAGCAGGCGCTGTCGTCATCTCACTCCCTCAAACAAACATGGGGCCTGGCTCCTGAGATTACCTCTCCAGCAGGAATATTGCCGGCTGCCAAGCATCTGATATTATTCAGTGTGTTTACATTCGCTATCAGCTACTAAGGTGAGACCGAAGTGGAATATGATGAATGGTGATGTCAGCAGGTGCCAGTGCGCAAGTTGAGATGTATTCTGGGATAGTGGGGCCACATGGATGGACCAGCTGTGAAGAAGTGACTGAGCACAAGGAGTCGAGGAAGCACACAATCAGTGAATAGTCTATTTTCGTTTTTACGAAAAAATCCTGACAATCAGTCATGGCTTTGAGCGTGAGGGAAAGAATGCAAGAAAGGTAGCTAGCTGAAGTGTCCTAACAGTATCAGTGGTCTTAGCCACGTCAAATGTTCGAGTCGAGGAAGTGATGAAAGTATTACAAAAGTTTGTTATTAGCTGTAAGCCATAGTAAGACCCCCTTTACAGTGGTCCATGTAACTGAAATAATTGAACAGTAGCTGGAAGGGTATTGGCTGTTCTGTATCTGTAATGGCTTCTTCTCAGATCAGAGAGCCTTACCTGCCTCCCTCACATGTACTAAGCAAGCACAATTACTGTTTGGGTAAAATGCTCGTGCTGTTTGAAGACACGTGCTTTTAACGGATGGGAAAAGAAGCAGAAATGTCACTCCTGGGTGTCTTTGGCACAGCACCCTGTTGCAGTCAGCCGTGCAAGGCCAGGCATTTACAAAATGGTTATCTGTGGGCTGCGATTACGATCTAAATGGGAACATGAGTGTAGTGGTTTCCCATCAGGTATCTGATTCATGGCCAGATAGTAATAGAGACTAGAGGAGAAATGGAGGAGACTGGAGACGCGGGTGTGATGTGGTCTGTGTGTTCAGTTGAGTTTTTTCTGATGACAGTGTGGCAAACAGAGAGAGCTTGACCTTCACAGGGGGGTGAAGAAGGGGAAAGTGTCCTTTCGCTGCTCACGGTGACTCAGCATTTAGTGGAATTAGAAGATTGTGGCTGATGCCGGGAGACTAAGCCCAGAGACCTCACCTCTGTCACACTTTATACAGCCATGTCATATTAGTGTGGGTGTGTTAAGGAGAGCTCGAAGGATGACAGCTTTAATTTTATGGTATGGATTTAACAATTTGGTGGCTAGGGAACGGTCAGAGCTCCATGCCTGGGCCTGAAATATTTAAGGCTAACTAAGAGTAAAACAATGATAAAAAGAAAACACGTTTTCTCTCGAGTAAAGGAGAAGAGCTTGATGTCCAAATATGCTGTCTTCCTGTCTAACCGTCTGCATCAAAGCACCTCCGTTCTGGCAGAGCAGGTGTGACGGAAGCTTCTTTATTCCACCTCTCAGCTCTCAAAGAGATTGAAGGACAGATGGGAGGCTCTAAAGTTGTTCTTAGCAAAGCATCTCGTAGCTTCCTGAAAGGTTACTCTCAAATCCTGTCCATATCCTGACCCACTTGGCATGCAGTTCTGGCTCTCTGGTGCTTGTGGAAGAAGCGCAAGCATTCACTGTTTTGTTAGCGGTTGCCTTTTATGGAGGTATTATCAGTTTTACCTATGAATCCTTTGGTATTTTAATAGCTTTATTACTGTTCGACAAAATCCCCATATAATGCCTACTGTAATACCCCACAAATACCACAGAGGAATGGTGTTTCTCTGGGGATTCGTAGGGAAATTAATTGACAGCTCTGGGTAACTGCCATTTCATACCAGTGCGAATGTTATTTCAAGGTGACCCCATATGCATACAGTAGGTCTCTTACTATATAACTATACAACCACTATGACCTCAAAGTGCAGCAACGTACTAGTCAATTCCCCAAAGCAAGTACAGTTACTACAGTTACTTCAATATTCAACTTCTTGGCAGCTTACTGGTACCCCGTTATCTGTCATAGCACATAAACTGTATATGGACTACTTTAATTGTATTTGCATTAAAACAGTCAGGTGCAGGAATGCTTCGGTAAGTCATTACAGTCAAAAAGCCATTGTTTTGTTCAATTATTTCTTGGTTCTGGAGAGCATTATCTTGTTACAGTAAACCAAGAGAAGAAAGCCATATATATTTTTCATTTTGAGGGATGAATCACTTTAGCTGCTAATTAAAAAGACACAGTGCAGCTTGTTTAAAACGCAATAGGATGCCAGCCTTTAAAATGGCTTTCCACTGGAGAAATCCCCGGGTTCTCTTGGCACACAGTCCCCAAGACTGCTGGTGTCGTGGATGTGTGTTTGTGTCGCATTTGTGTGAGACTGCGTATCGGTCACTGTAGTGTCACCCATTTAGTGATGTGGTAACACATGTGACGTGTGAGCTGTCTGACTGTGAGCGTGCGGGCTCGTATATTCCATCATGCGTGCCTATGCTGCACACTGGAGCCTGGAGGAGTCTCAAGCTGAGTGTGAAATGTTGTTTGATGCAATGTGCCCGTCTTTGAGGCTCTGCTGTTTGTGTTGGTCTTGTGTTTACAGAACAGTAGTGTTGGAACCGCAACAAACAATTCTGCACAAGCACCAGATGCACTGAGTTAAGTGTTTGTAGCGAAACACTAATTTGCAACGCCTGTCCACAGAGAGCTTTTTAAAAGTAAGGAAAAAAGAAAAAGAAGAAGGATGAGTAAGAAAACAAGAACTACAATACCGGTACAACACAGGTATAAAAAATACCATATAAGGATATTGAGTGGGAAATTAAGTGTGAGAACAATATTGTTTCTCTTTTAGACATGATTTAACACCTATATTGAAAACAGTGAAGTTGTGTAAACAATTCTGAAGTGTTGCTCCTTTAATAGAGAAGGCTGATTTTCCAAATTAAGTTTTGTGCATTGCAATTACCGTTCATTCAGATGTGCTGACTCTACTGGAGTGCTGGCGTCCTGAAACAAATTCATAAAGCAAGGAGGGAGCATGACCATGTAGAAAATTAAAAATGAGCTTTATATTAAAATAGTTTATGAAACTCTTGAAACTCAGGATATTATGTTTCTCCAAGATGTACCAGTAGTGCCACCACATTGGGCCTCATTCTCGAACGCAGTTAAGAAGAATTTAAGAAGGAATTTCTTCTGAATTGGATTTTGGAAAACATTTGGCATTCATGAAAGTTTTCTCATCTGGGATTTGCTCTGAACTTCAGAAGACTTTCCCAACTCGAAATAGCAGTTGTAACTCGGCCAGACTTTTCTCAAATGCGATTCCTTTTTTGAGGAATCGCATTTAAGGAAACTCTCCGTGTTAATGAATTTGTGAGAAATCGTTGGTGATTGCGTTCACATCAACTCTACAGATCCTCGGATTAAAGTAATTATAATAATAATAATTACGAGAATATTTGTATCATTAACAATTACGTTTCACATGTAGGCCTATAGTCATGATTCTACGAGGCACCGTGATGTCATAAAATAAATAAAAGGACTACACCGGAATGCTGCGCTCGTCTAGTGAGCGTCGTTTGGCACTGCCGTCTGTGCAAGTACGGCAATCCAGAATTTTCAAGTAGTTCCACGTTGGTGGAACGAACTGCCTAGCACTACCAGAGCAGGCGCGTCCCTCTCTACCTTTAAGAAACTTTTGAAGACCCAACTCTTCAGAGAGCACCTCCCTTCCTAACTGGCACTTCGACTAGTGCTTAACTTGCACTTATAGCAGTTACATTCCTGCACTTCGTTTTTATTTCCTATTTCGTTTTTCTATTTCTTATGTAAAGTAGTATTTATTGTTACACTAGGTCTCTATTGCTCGTAGCTTGACTGTTCTATCCCTTGTACGTCGCTTTGGACAAAAGTGTCTGCTAAATGAGTAAATGTAATGTACACGAACACTGCAAATGTAAGTGAATAAATAAATAAGCACTAAACTCAATCACGTTGATATAGCTATAGTGGAATAGAATGGACACATCTACATCCTGCAACAGTCCATCTCTGCACCGTTCAAGTCATAGACATATATAGTTGAAGTTAGATCTGCGTTTACTCGACGGTGATCGCTTTCCGCTTTGACATGACTCGTTTACGAGTTGCTTTCGTGTAGATTCGGTCGATTCCGACTGTACACGTCACTACGGTTGCGTGCCCTTATAAGGAGCTGGCAGGGCGTGTATGTATGCAAATTCAGGAGCACGAGAACGCGCTTTCAATTTAAGAAAACTCTTCCGGTGGAGCACAGCTCAGAACACTTCTGCTGCGTAGGAACACATTTTCAAGCGTTCATGAATTTGTCGGATGTCTTTTCCTTACGTTGTTTTTCCGAAGCCCGTAAGAAACATTTCAGAAGAAACTTCAGAAAATGTTCGAGAATGAGGCCCATTGTTTTTTTGTCCGTAATTTTTATTGTGTGGTTGTATAGGGATATTATGGGTTTTATAGTTGATTGTGACCAGGAAGTGATGCAATATGAAAGATGTGACAATATCAAGGCACACATGTGGAGCTGAGATGTGCTAAATGACAGATACTTTCTGATAAGCCTGAGGCAGTTGAGATATGATTGATTTTTTTTTGCAAATATTATTCACTTGTTTATCAGATTTGTGATTCCCAAGTACTTTATGTTGTCAACCTTACTGATGACTTCATTTTTCAATTTTTACCATGAATGTTTCATTTTTGCATCACTGACAGATTGAGACAGATGTTTTTTTTTTTACATTCAGTTTTAAGTGAAGACGCAAGCCATGCGTATGCATGTAAGAATTCAGTAAGCTGATCAGCAGCCTTGCTAGTTCTTCTGGCTGTGTTATCAGCATACATCTGGCAGCCAGCCCCAGGGCATCTCTCAGGTAGGTGATTGATATACAAGCTAAGGAGTTAGAATCGACCCCTGGGGTATCCCCATGCTATTGGCACAGAGGGTGGACTTTTCCCCATTGACCCTAACACCTGGGTCCGAGCCAAACCACTGTGTGGCAAATTCAGAAAATCTGAATTTTGGCAGTGTGGATATCAGCACATTGTGGTTGACAATATCAAAAGCCTTTTTTAAAGTCTAAGAAGACTGCTCCCACACCATAATCTTTATCCAGAAGACTCTTTTTTTCTGTTAGATGACAATTTGCAGTCTCTGTAGAATGTTCGGGTCTGAATCCAAATTATTGTAGCAGTAACTGATTTGTCTCTAGGTGTACTATGAGTTGCTCTGCTACAATTTCTTCCGGTATCTTGGAGACGACTGGGAGAATGGCAGAAGGTCTGTAATTACATGTCAAGTTTGGCTCGCCAGATTTAAATACTGGACTGATAACGGCTGTTTTCCAACTCTCAGGGAAAGTTGTTTTGATTTACAGGTTCACAAGGTGTTTTATTGGCTCAAGCAGGAGGGCTTTTTGGATTATGGATGTCTTCTGCCTTTTGGCACTTGCTAAGGTTACACATAATTTTGCTAGCTTTTTCAAGATCAACCTCTTTGATGTCAAATAGATTTTGAGTGTTCTCGTCCACTAGGTTTGGTGTCGGCTCTACTCATTTAACTAATTGTTTGAAAGTTCCTGTACCGACTCTGAAATTCATTAGCAATTGTTCCATTATCAGAAATATGTTTAGACCTACTACCCTTTGCTTTTGAGAAATAATTAATCTTAGCCTTGGGCAGTTCAGTGATTTTTTTATCTTCATGTTTTTTATGTGTATGCAATACTTGTATATAGGATCAGTGTGTGTGTGTGTGTGTGTGTGTGTGTGTGTGTGTGTGTGTGTGTGTGCATGTATAATACTTTGTGTACATGTGTGTCTGTCAGTGTGTGTGAGTGTGTAAATTGAGTCTATGGAGAGTGGTGAGAGGAGAAGAGAGTGTGCTCGGTGGCACGAAGGAGGGGAAGAGTGCTGATGTTGATGCTGATCTCCAGGGCTGTCTGAGGGGGTCTGTGAACCTCTCCACATCAGCGCACGAGAGGAGACACAAGGTCAGAGCCCATCTCTGCAGATAACATCCAGCCACTGGCAGCTAAGGGATACAGATACTCTCTCTCTCTCACACACACACACACACACACACACACACACACACACACACACACACACACACACACACACACACACACACACACACACACACACAAATCCCAGTGCCTCGCTAGAGAGATAAATAAGCAAGCCAACCCCCATTCTGTGCTATTCTGACAGCTACTGCACGGGTGAAGGAGTATTTGGATCAGAAATGGAATTACCCTGAAATTGTATTTAACATAATCTTGTGAGAAAGGGATTGCGACCATACTAACCGTAATTATACTCAATTACATAATTCAAAAGGCTAATTTAGATTTAGGTCATTTTATTTTTCAGGTATTGATGTGTTTCAGTTTTCCTGAGGGTATGTATATTTCTCTTTGCTCTGTCATATCCTGATGATTTTGTTTGCGCGGTAGATGAGATTGCCCTGGGGGTCAGTGTGCTACAAATATCAATTTAGATCTTGACAGAAAAAATGCCCCTCAGTTACAGTTGCCAGCCTGTTCATCCAACAATTTGTAATGCAAATATCATTATAAATTCAGATCGCTACCTATCAAGCAGTCATCAGAAAAAACACCATTATCAAACCATCAGGTTATTGGAGGTACTAACTCTCACTCGTTCATTAGCTGCCAGAATCTGGTACTCTTATCTGCAATTTTACCTGAGTTCAACCTGTACGCCACAAATAAAAAAAAAAATCTGCCAAACCAAATTAATTTTCCAGTATTTTCCGCCAATCCAGTGGGGAACACGTTTGTTTCTTAGCAATATTGATCAGGATTGCAAAGAGGGATGCTGAGGTTGTTCTCCGCCCCTGAAATGAAGTCAAAATGCAGCAAATGGGAACATGTTATGCATATTAAACCAACGGAGAGTGCTTGATAATTTTCCCTGGGTGTAGCCCCCGCTTTTAATTCAGCACACGCTGCCATAATACTGTGTGGAAGAATGTCATAGATCAGGTTTAATAATTAATTTGCAATATTTAATATGTATTACATAGAGGAGACTCTCTTGGAGAGATGATTTTGGGCCAAGACTTTTGAAGGGGGCTGTTAGGGAGAGGGCGAGGGTGGGGGGCGCTTTTATCTGCTGTTGTTGAAGTCTATCAGAAGAGACAGGGAGCTAGGCAAGTGAAAATGGTTGGTTGAGGCATGCCAAGTGAACATGAGAGGTAAGGATACTCTGACTCTCATTCTCCAACTGACAGGTTCAGCTCAAGCCTCACACTTTAATTTGCTACATAAGAATGGAGTAGCCTGGGAAGAAAAATGTCAAAAGTTGTGGCTCTGGGCCCCCCCCCCCCTACACACACACACAAGATAAGAAATGAGGGTGGTTCAGGAATCAGTCAGCCTTGTATTCCCAAGACTTTGCTATCACCCATGAGAGTAGGAACAAAAACCCTGTGGCTACACACCATAAGAGCAACTGATCTCCAGCACAGACCAAGAACAAAAAGACAGGCATGAATCAGCCTAATGAAATATAGATTGCTTGGGAACACTCTGCTTTGATGTACTGGCCATCAGGCACTATGAGCCACTGGTCATATGACTCAGCGCCAGACTTGAGGCGGTTAGTCGGGGCTTGGCTCTATGGTTTCATGACAAGGGGACTTGTGCAGTTTGAAATCCACCGAGACACACACATACACACACACAGAGAGAGAAGACAAGCATCTCCAGGCTCTTTGGAAGCAACAAAGGGGTTTTCACTAGTCAATGATTGAATGGAAGAAAAGCCTAGGGGAGAATGGGGCCAGCATGCCCGATGCGACCTTACTGAAGGGCAGATGTACTAACATGTTAGCGCCCGTTTTAGGAGGAATTCGTCGCAACGTGCGCCTAAAAACATGCCATGGTTGGAACGAACAGACTGCACATGGCAAAAACCGCATCCTCCCTGCTACAGTAGCGCAGTATGACAAGTTGCACTTTTCTGGCGTGCATTCATGGGCAAAGTTTTGGGCATAATTATGGGAGGACAAGCGCAAGAAGTGACTGATTACGTATTCTGTATGAAAACTGCAGGGGACAACTCGTGTCTGTTTTGTGGTGAAAATGTTCTGCCTTTTGAAAGCAGGTGTTATCCAGAGTGCGCGTTAGATGTGTGAATAGGAGAAACTTCCAGAGACAATGGAATCAGTATTCTGAGCTCCAGCTTTGCTCCTTTCTACCCTGTTAAAAGCATCCTGTCTTTTTGTTTGCCTTTTTATGTCTTATCATCGCTTTTCCACTTCATCCGCTTCCCTACATGTAGATGCTACACTATAGAATGGGTTTGTTTAAGCTGCACAAATAGTCTAAGAATTTTTTCTTTGAGTGGTGTAGAATTAGTGCCCTGTATTATCTCTCTGTTTGATGATACCCTGACTGACGAAGTCGCTGTTTACGCTGCGCTCTCTAACGTATGTACATCTGCCCTTCAGTCCTTTGAGCAGTCAAAGTGCCCAACCCAATCTCTGTTTCTCCCCTCTTTTTTTCTGTCTCTCTGTATGTACCCTCTTCTTTCCCTCTCTCTGTCTCCTCTATACATCTCGGCTTGCTGTCCTCTCTCTCTCTCTCTCTCCCTGTCTCCCCCTTCTCTCCCCCTTTGTGTCTCATTCTCTTTCCATCTCCATATTTCCATGCTGAAGGAGCTGACCCCTATGTGTGCCTCTCTCCCTCTCACCTGCTCTCTCTCTCTTTCCTCACTCTGTTTGTTTCGTTCTCTTTCCATCTCTGCCTTCTCTCTTTCTCGTGTTCTAGGAGGTGGGCCTGCGAGCACTCTTTTGCTATGAATATAGGATGACATGAGCTGTGCTGCGGCAGCTCCGTGAGAGCGAGAGACTGCCCTCTGGGGAATCACACAATACTCTTGGACAAACTCTGCTGCAGGAATGTGGCCCGGCTGCCTCCACTGTCTCACTCGACTCGTCATTTCTCTCCGCTTGGTTTCTTGTGCAGCTGCCAGTGAGATGTAAGATTTGGCTCTGGGGCTGAATGGCCGTTGCTATCAGTGACCTATAGTGCTTCTTATTTTTCATTATTTTTCATTTCATTTCAGGTGTTCAAAGACACCAGAATTGTTTCGTATGTCCTTGAAAATGTCCTTTAGCTGAAAGTAACAAGGCGAAGGTGACAATTTAAAAAACTAAAAAGGACTTTGAGTATCGTGATGGAAATGGCTTACAAAATTAGTTTTTCGACTGCTTGATAAACAAAATAGTTCAAAAGTAATTAACAGCATTTGTTGAGAAATGACCAAAACAAAGCATCTGACTTGTGATAGTAATATAATACCGCCAATCATAATTTTTTGGCTAAACAATGATAAATTGCCTGGTCCCTTTAGTTCATATCCGTGATGTTGGACGAAAACCTAATATCCATCAAAATTTATGATGACATTTCTCACCCCATCAGTGATGTATCTGTGTTGCCTCCTCAACTCTGTCAAAATGCTGATGAGTATTGATCGCTTCACAGGTATGTTGACTCTACTTTGAATGCAGAGCCCAATACTATGTTGGAAAATTGCTTTTAAGAGCACCCCCAAGAAATATCAATAAATGGACAGGATGATTCTTTGGCTGTGCTGCCAGGGTTGCTCGCATATGGGATTATTATTAAAAAGATATTTCACACCCCACTGAATGAGCTTCTCATGAGTATCAATTCGCCCTGAGACTGAGCTTCCATGATGCACCACTGACATGTCACTCTGAACGGAGAAGAGCGGAATGGACAAAAAAGAGAAATGTCTCGAAACCCGCTCACCCTTAAACCCATCTGTCATATTCCGTTCTGTTCTCTTTTTATAGCTGAGAGGTATTCTATAGTACTCTAATTTGGTTGTCATGGCGCTAAGACTGATCAAAACATGTATGAAATGTAAGGTCCGTGTTCACAGATCCCTGACGTAGCTTTATTTTGATATCTGCATTCTTTTGATATTTGACATCTTTATTCCATACAGTTTGTACGGTGCAGAGTTATGAATGTGCAATTTTATGATGCAGAGTTGTGATAGTTCTCTGATTCATTACCTTTCTACTGTATATCCAGAAGTATATAAAGAACCCTTCATGAGAAGTAATGGTCTACAATTTCAATAGTGTGATTGATGTCATGACGATCTGTTTCACTCTCAAATACCCTCTTCTGTTAATGCTTTCAGGTGCCCTCAGTGGCTTTGCATTTCCTACAGGTCAATGGCTAGTCCATCAATCAAACACCCATCTGTGCGATAACTGGAGGTGAAAGCATTCCTTCACCATCACACACTCCACCCCTCGTCTGCTATCTGCTCTCTCTGCCTCCTCTCCTGCACAACTCGACATTCTCCCTGTGCATTAGCTCTTCGAGGAATCTCACTCTTGTAGTATGTTCTTTGTGTCGCCGACGCTAATATGACATACCAGTGAGCTGAACTACTAAGTCTCCCTCCCTCTTAAGGTACTGATTCTTCAACTGTTCATAAAGACACACTCTTGCTCCTCCTTACAAAAAGTCATAGACACTGAGGCCGTATGCAGGCCACTTCATTTTTCTGGTTCTTCTATCTTCCACCAAATTCAATTTAACCCCTGCCTGCAGCCGGTGGTGTGCCGGTTGCCTTGGCTCCAGTGTAGACTCATTGTCTTTCGGAAAAAAGAAGGCTGAGTGCGTTGCTGGCTGGATGCACTCAGACCTGTCGCCCCCTGCTCATGGCTTGAAAAGGCCACCTGCTGTGGAGCTCAAAGGAATAGTCAGCCTTTCTAAAACCATTCCACCAGCCTTCCTCAAAGATTCACCTGCTGTTCAGTCAGTTATGTAGCAGCATACCTCAACTGCAGAGACAGAGATAAATAGTGTGAGAGAGAGGGGGAGAGATTGGTGTGGTTAGAGTCTCACAGTGGCCTCTGTCCGCCACTGAATATGCCTGCTGAGACTGTTAAGTGCCTTGAGTGGCTTTCTACCCCTATCGAGTCCATGGCCATCAGAATAAGGATGAGAAGGAAACCAGGAGAGAAAGAGAGACAAATGGCAAAGCTAAGAGTACCATTATTGTGCGAGACACATCGTGCATTCAATAACAATATTTGCCGGTGTTACTGTCCTTACGATGAATAGGAAAGGAAATATGGAATATTTCCGCCACACGTTTTGGTTTCCAAGTGGACTTGAATGATGACGACTGTACAAATAGGCCTGGCCAATTAGTAAACAAATTACTAGCTCTGCACACATTTATTTTTCTAAACAAATATGGTTATGGCAAACGCAAGTGTGTTAATGCTCTGGTTAACTGGGCACACACAGAGGCTGATTAAGTGTCGAACCTGAATCGTTGCATCTTGAACTGACACTGGTCTAAAACTGATCTTTTTTATTTAGAAATGAAGACACGACATAAAGCTGAAAACACCAAATGAACCACCCACCTTTTAGTGACAATTATTTCTAATATGATGGCCTTGATCAGAAAGAGTTGTGTAGGTTGCCTTTTAAATATGTAAATGACAAATGCATGGGTGGTCCATAACCATTAAGTAAGTAGCCACTGTACAGAATGTCCAGTTACCACAAAACCAAACAACATGTCATTTAATGTAGCTCGTCAGTCCATCAGTGAAGGAATAATGGCAGCAAAGCAATGCCAAAATCTTTGGGAAATTAATTATACTCGGCTACAACATCGCCTTAAATTGTGTTCGAGCTTGTGAGAGGGACACAGGGTAATTGTCCTATTCCTTCAGTGTCTTAATGATATGCAGTTGCAGTTTAAACGCACAGTTATTCGCCTCTTTCTTTCTACAGCAGCGTCAGACACACTTCACTCACGCGCTGTACAGGGGCGCGAGGCGCAACTGTGCGCGGAGTCGTCGGACTCTCCGTCACGAAGGGATTTCTGTTCCCCTTTTTAGTTCAGCGAGGCTCAGTTTTGCTGTGCCACGGACCGTTTAAAGCGGAGCAGTAACACCTGCTCTTCTCTCTAGATTCTTCTTTTTTGTCCCTGACTTGTTTTATGTGCTGGTGCCGAAGGGAGACCGGTGAAGGTAGAATGGGCGAAACCCTCAGGTTTCCTCCGTAACTCTGGAAATGGATCCGACATCCTTGCATGGATACAAAGGTACAACTCCACATGTAATTCCACATTTCTAATAGCCCATGCTTCGGTGCTGTTTTATAAACCCTCTTGTTGATATGGCGATACTGCAGACCAGAATAGCTCATGACAGCCGCGTTTGTATCGACAGCTCGGCTTCATTTCACTTGTTGAGTGAACGAGGGGATGACCGTATGCTTGAGGTTACCGCAATAGCTGTGGCATGAAGGAGTCCTTTGCATATAGTTCCCCCCCATTATGTCATATTTCATCGCATTTTGAAAATCATTCAACATGTGCTGCTTCTGAATTATGCGGGCATGGGTTATGTTTATTACCCGTTTTAATGCAAATGATTAATTTCTTCAAAACACCGAAAGTGATATGCAGTATACATTTCAGCTTATTGTTGAATACGATTGGTAGACTTGAATTGTGAGTATAATGCTCAAATCTATTGATTTCTATTCGTGAATAGTATGTAGGCTATAGGAATGTTCTATCAGAATAGACTAAATGTGTGCTTATGAAATATTTAGGGTGGAGTCCTCTGCACCTTAAACTGGCTCGACTGATAGCTCACAGAAGTTTCCTGGCATGTTGAATTTACAGCGTTATGATGACAGAACATTACAAGCACGGTAATGCGTATTTAGAGTCTTGTAGTACACAGCTGTCCACCAGATGTTTACTACCTGAATGGCTGCAGCGATAACCGTTATTTAAAATGCGCAAGGGTTTGCTTAAAACCTCTCTATCACCCGTGATAGTTAGTGAATTCATACACTAAATTACTGCACCTCGCTGTAGGCTCTGTGAAGCCATTGGTGAAGTGGAATGATGAACACCATAGGCTATTAGAAGACTGTTGTTGATTGACTTACTGTGATAAGGAATGTTTGATGAGTAATTATGTAAGTACCTTGTATCATGTAGCACCATGGTCATATGACATTTATTTTACATGGACAATATTATTCCATATATTTATGCAATAGCTATTACACAATAATTCATGTTCAGTGGCAATGTCAGTTTGCTGTTATGACAAATCTGGTGAATGTAGTCCTGGATTTTGCCATTCAGATAATTCACTCTCAGTTTGTCAGATGTTTTGCTGGCAGCAGCATCACTGCCAGTAAGCTTTTTTGTAGTTTTAAGAGCTTAAAAAATGTGCCTCTTGCAACTGATTTATTGCTCCGCTCCCTGAATCGAACAGACAAGACTCAAGAAAGCAAACAAGTATCCAAAAACGCATCCAAATTTTAAGTCTGTACGTAGGCGTGGTAACCAGGGGTATATATCTACAACCTGTAGAGCATTTTCCTGGCTTTTTCCAATTGCTTGACCTTGGGCTCTAACTTCAAAAGAGAACCTTGTGTTTCACAAAGCTATTTGAAGTGTCTCCCCATAGAGCTATGGTTTGACATGTTTGGCATGTAGACTATGTTGCATGCATCACTGGTAGGGTTAGTTTTTATTTATTTATTTATTTATTGATTTCGTTTTTTATTTAACCAGAAATAACACCCTTGGAGGTGTGAAACCCATTTCTAGCTTGGGCAATAACAGCAATAACAGTTACAGACAACATAAAAGACATTTGAAAGAAATAACACTGAATAAATAGGAGGAAAGGAACTGAAAGCCAATGGGCTATCAAGGACAATGAAGTATTTCATTTTTATGGGCATTTTATGTCTGTCTCTGTGTGTTTCAGTCTGTATTTTAATAAAAACAGTATAGATTAGACGAAAATGAAAACAACCTATTTCCGTGTATTGTATCGTTTGGTCATCTGTATTAATTTGAGGATTTGGATTTAATTGAATTTGAAACAGAGTGAGCCATTTTGTAAGAAACCTGTTTTCTGGAAAAGAGATGCTGTAGGCTCTTTTTTACTGTCCTCCTAAATTCTAATCAGGCAGAAAATTGGTTTGCTGCCATTTCCTAATTGCATCAGGTACAGCGTGATGTGTGTGTCATTGGATGGGTATCCACACTTGTTTGCTTGCATATATGTGCGTGTGTGTGTTTGTCCATGTGTGTGTGTGTGTTGTGCCAGTGAATGGATATTTGTTTGCCTGTGCCAATAGTAATTAAGGTCTGCTCATTGATAGTGGTCTTGGGCATAATGTTAACAGTGTAGATGCTTTTTCCAGGAGTTTTCATTGCTTAATCCATATGTTCCATTATCCCCTCAGGAAAACAGACTCCCATGTCTCCAACAGGGGAGCAGTCTGTCTCTCTTTACAAGTCATAATGAAGCATCAGTAATGCCTGTATATGTGCATATGTGTTTGTGTGTGTGTGTGTGTGATTGTTGTGTGTATATGTGTCTGTTTGTGTGTGTGTGTGTGTGTGTGTGTGTGTGTGTGTGCACGCGTGTGCATGTGTGTGTATGTGTGTGTGTGTGTGTGTGTGTGTGTGTGTGTGTGTGTGTATGTGATTGTTGTGTGTATATATGTGTCTGTTTGTGAGTGTGTGCGTGTGTGGTGTGTTTGTGTGTGTCGGAGTACACATAACAAATTCCACTGCAGCGCAAATCTGCATTTGCTCACAGTGCGACTGCGGCCAGGATATTTTAATCCATTAAATATCAATTACTGCGTAAACCATTTCCTCTGCCACGAATGGAAATGAATATTGATTTTGAAGAGCTCTTAAATCAGTGTCATTCCCTGTACCCTGGCTTTATACATTTCTAGGCTGTTAATTACCTATAATTCCAAATCTAATATCTGTAATTTATGAGAGGTCTAGTGGTCAAGTCATTGGGTGTTTGCCTTCTTACCCAAAGTAATTATTCTCTTCTTTATCGGACAAACAAACAAACACAAATCTACAAGGTCCTGAACTTCAGAACTATTGATATTGGATGTGATCAATAACTTCCATAGCACTAACTATTCCATCAGAATCTAAATGAAATATGTAATTAGCCAGGGAGGAAACGGGTTGGTGCATTGTCCTGTGGCTTCACCATCACGTGTATGGTATAGTCCCATTGACGTGTCACAAAAATACTCAGATATGTTTTTGGGATGCTTATTTATGTATGTAATACAGGACTTTTGGATAGATTTGAAGTGACCGTTATGTGATTCATTACATTCATTAGGGTTTCAATACAGTCATAATACAATACATATTTATGTACTTGTTGCTCTGCATTCCTTAATCATAATCAGCCCTTACTTGAATGACTTCTTCTAATGATAGTATAATGAGGTATACTCATTTGTCATACTAAAACATACACTGAAATTGTACTTACAATAAAGTTCCTGGCATTTTCTCCCTCATGCATACCCCATATATTTATGATCTTCTTTCTCCAGTGGAGAATATTATGGTAATTCTTCTTCTGGTGTGGTTTCCCATCACTCTCTTTGTCCCTCTCTCTCTCTCTCTCTCTCTCTCCCTCCCTCTATTTATCCGTACTCTTTTCTTGCCAGAGAGCCAGTGTTTATGCAAATAGTAAGTCCTGCAGTACTCTAGTACTCTCACTGAGGCGATACAAATTGAGATTCTTGTAAAAAGATCATGTGGAAAGTCAGGTTGTGGACTGTGAGATTTGAGCTTAGCTACAGGAAGTTTCAGGGTTTGTTTTTGAATAAACGAGGAAGGGTCATATTACTCATTAGCCCAACTGGCTTTCTCAAGCATCTTATTTTCTTGCCAGGAACCACTTTTTTTGTGTGTAGATATGACAGCTGACAGGACTATTTGTGAGTGTGTGTGTGTGTGTGTAGCTGTGTGTGTGTGTCAAAGTATGTGCATACACCTGACTGCATTGTGCATATGTGTGTGTGCACTGTATATGTGTGTGTGTGTACGTGTTTGTCGCTGCATGTGTGTGTATCTATGTGTGTGAAACCCAAACCCAAGGTGAACTCAGGTGTGTGTGCGTGTGTACCTACACACATTCCTCCTCCTTCCTGTTTGTATTCTGCCTCCTTTCTCCTCCCCCCTTAGTGTCCTACTCACTCACGGTAGCATCTGTGTCTCTTTGGCTCCGCTGCCGCCGCCACTGGGACTGCCCCGGGCCCGGGGGCCACACGCGTGCTCCTCGGGTTAGACAAACAGGACACAGAGGTCTGGAGCGCATGATGAGCCCCGACGGCAGAGACGTGACCTGCCGTGCATCGTCTCCGTCCCTCCTCTGGGGCCGGAGGAGGGTGTGTGTGTGTGTGTGTGTGTGTGTGTGGGTGTGTGAGTGTGTTTGTGTGTGTGTGTGTGTGTGTGTGTGTGGAGGGGGCGGGGGGGGGATCTGAATGAGCATTCACATCCAAGCTACCTCCTGATCCCCGATCCGCATGACATTGGCCTTGGCAATGACGGGCCCTCCTGTCCTTCGAAAAAGGGATAGGCCCTTATTATCCAAATTCAGAGATGAGGCAGACAAAGCAAGCTGGCAGGGGAGGGAATGAACGTAAAGCAGGCCATTCCCGTTGGAAACCCACACCAGGGTGTAATCAATACCCGTGTTCGTCACACGGCCTACATCTCCCTCCAGCCCTCCGGGGAAGGCCCTGTGAGTAGTCTCCTCTGAGGGATTGGCCCTGCCATCAAATCAATCGATTCAGGTCAAGATTTGACCAATTACACCCCATTGAATGTTTGGAATGTTGTTGATTATGCTCTATCTCTAGGTGCCAGTATCATTGGCACAGTACATCAACAACTCATTTGGCCACAGAGCTGAAGGATTTTTTTAGAGACCTGTAAGAGATTTATCAAAGCAGCAGACAGAGTAGGAAAATGTGATGTTTTTTTAACGCAGGCAATAGATTTTCTTCTGTAAAATACAAGAACACTAAAAATATCCCACGGCGTCTTTTTTAGTTGAACAAAAATGTCCGTGTCACGATGCAAGAGTAGAGCTACATCCCAATGCACAACGTGAGGCAAACTTTGAAACACAAAGGGGAATGATTAATTACTAACAGGTACAGCGACAGAGCTGTTGGCTTAGACGCAACGAGGGGCAGGTGAAATCAAAGCAGACAATAACCAGGCTAATCAACTAGATAACAGAATCAGGTGATGGGTGGAGACAGAGGCACAGGGAACAACAGAAACACGTGGCATTGCCAAATAAAAGTCCATAAACACGGGGCAGATTGTGACACAGTGACCGGCAGCCTCTGTAAATAACGTTGTCAACTTGCATATTTTGCCCATTCACCATCAGACGATTAGCCACTACACTAAAAAAACAGACCTCCCTTTTCTCATAGAGTGATCAGAGTCAGTGAATTTGTCACTTGGATCGTATACCATGGTTCCAATTAAAGCGCTGTAGTATCTGACAGTGGCCAACGTCCAGCAGTGTAGCAGAAGGTGTTCCTCTCCTTTGCATTGGGGATGCCTGGCAGGTAAAAGCACTAATAGGTCTATTTAGCTTAGGGGAGCCCCTTGGCTTCATCTGGGTGAATCAATACCAACTGTATGCTGTTTGTCTCTAAAGGTTGCAGCTGTATCATCATGACCTTACTCTAGCCAGCTGCTGTTTCGGGAGTATTCCTGAAGCCTAGTTTTCCATTTGACTTACATACGACCACCACACTGTTAGTGTCTCTTAGACAGGTTACAAAGAGGAAGTGTAAGAAACAAAGCATCTTTTTGGGATCTTTTTTGTTTTCATCTGAGTATGACCATTGTTTATTGACCTTGTCCTTTTCAACAGAGATGATGGAGTGGAAATGGTCAAAATCGTGACTTATCTTCCTACTTCTGGTCAAGGCTGTCTGTTGGTGCTGTGTATGTACTGTACTGTATGTAGTTTCCTTTGCAAGCATACATGGATGACCAGTTATAACCCATTGAAATGTATACCATCCTGTTACTGCTTTGTTACACGTTAATCAGCCGCTTCAAATATTCATATGCAGTGTGTCTGTGAGTCAGTGAGATTATACGCAACCCCAGACATTATTTGAAATAAAATCAATTACAGCAAATAGTGGGTGACATGTATTGGTCTTATCATCTAAATGAAAATGAATCAGGGCCAAGATTGTAATTATATATTTACCAGATGCTTTTGTATCGCCTCAATGGAAGAAACAGTGATTTACGGAAATTCTTTCTTGAACTGCAGACGGGAGGGAGGGATGGCAATTCATATCTGATGAGTGAGGTTGCTAAACTCTTCGTCTGAAACAGATGTGTTGACATAGACACACACACGTCTCGCTGTTAGTCATGCTGATGGTCCAGCACTGTGCCATGCTCACCTGTCTTGGCAAGGGTTTGGCGCACAGCAATAGAGCAACTTTCTGAAAAGGTTTGAGATTACTCTGCAAATGGCAATGAACATTTTAAAATCTCGTGTTTGTATTTCTGATTGACCTAGACATGTAATGGATCTCTGTCCTCTTCGGGTTTAGAAGACCTTTTCATTTATCTGTCCTTTTCCAGCTCCTGTCTCAAAGGAAATTATTTTTCATTAGTCTATTACTCAGATGTATTCGGTTTAAACTGACTTACACATTTCATTTACCCTCTCCACCTCTAACAGAGAGTATCTCAGTCATTAGAATGTGAACTCCATCTCCCAGATTTAATTACATCGCCCAATTTTTCCCCCACACCGCTATATCACTCAAACTCATTTTCTCTAATCGTTGAAGAAGTCATGTGGAAGCAGGAACTCAGACCTATCCACGATTAATAATTTATCTTCAGCTTGCCTTCAGTGAAACAGGGGAGACGGTTCTGAGACGGTGACCTAAAGGTCATGTCCGTGTAGGTCGGTTCAGTGGCCTTTTCACAAAATGAAGATGATAGACGTGTGCGGACATTTTCATGCAAAGTGAAAAGCACTACATGAGTGTAATCTGACATAATGGTGAGAATATCTTATTTTCCATCTTTGGCCCAGGGAGGTGAGAACAATTACACAGACAAACAGCAGGACTCTGCAGGGTGATGTCTGACAGGATAAACCTCAGCCTATATTTGTGTTAAAGCCTCATAAAGGCCACATTTTAATCTGTTTTGGAGGAGAGATAAGAACGGATGTCAAAGACCCTCTTACAGATACTCCTAGAAAAATTCTTGCTTGAAAGACCAGGAGAAAGAGGATGGGCTGTCCTGAACATTAGAAAAGACACAGTGAATGTGTGTGTGTTTGTGTGTGTGTGTGTGTGTGTTAGTGTGTGTGTGTGTGTGTGTGTGTGTGTGTGTGTGTGTGTGTGTGTGTGTGTGTGAGTGTTGAGTTTGCTGCAGCAGAGTGCCTCCAAGTGGTCTGATAATCTCTTTACCAAACCAGTGATGCTGAACTGTTAATTGTTTTTTAATGTTTCTTAACTAACTGGTATATGCTAGTAGTAAGCAAGCACAAGAATCACTTCTGGGAGAGATTTACAGTTTGAAGTGAAACAACCCTGCAGTGACTGAACACTGGACGTGACAAAACTGATTTAGGATTTTGATTATAGCTGAATGATTAGGCAAATCTGCTGAAGCCCAGCATTATGTAGGTGGTTAGGTAGGTGGTTAGGTGGGCTCATGGCCTGTAGATGGAACACAATACAGCAGCGCACAGCAGATGTAGAGGCCTGCAGCAAGTGATGGCTAAGGGTTGAACTGTGCTGAAAGATTCTCTCTCTCTCTCTCTCTCTCTCTCTCGCACACACACACACACACACACACACACACACACACACACACACACACACACACACACACACACACACACACACACACACACACACACACACACACACACACACACACACACACACACACATTCACACACACACACATGGAAGCCCCTCCACAATCCATTATTCATCTCCTCCTTCTCAGCACATCAAGAGCCTGGTTTCATCTGCCGCTCCGCGTCTCACCCACCTCACAGTGAGGAGCGCACACTCACAGCTCACTACACTAACCCACAATGGAACTGGGCCACCTGGGCCACCATCCATATCACAAGCTGAACTGAACATGACAAGGGTAGGGGGTCATTCCATTTCATTGTGGTCAGATCTTATGGCAGGTCTCACCAGTTTGTTAGCTCAGGGAAGTTGGCCCTTTCCTGAAATGTGTTGTTTTGATTTAATTTGATTTGACCCCCCCCCACACACACACACACACATACACACACTAGGATGGCTAAATCAATAAGGACCTCAGATTTTGAATAGAAATGAAAACAGTCTCTGTGTATTTATTGAGAGCATCTACAGATATTTAAAAATGAATAAGAAACTATCAAGGCTATCTGCCCGCTTTTTTGCTTCCTACAGATTTTATAAAGTTGATTTCAAAGACAGTGTCACAACACACCCATCATAAATGTTTCCTCAATCGCGTCCTTAAAAACAAAGTCCTTGTCTGTGTCCTGCTTGGCGTCCAGGCTGGCAAGACCTGCCAAGTCCCAATGAAGAATAGTTTGCCTTCATAAGATAATAAGAAGTGTTTTATACACAGAATAAATATTTGAGTCCACACTTTTTCTGTGCGTTGAATAAGATGTAGTCTAATCTTTGTTTTACCTGGCAGATCTATCTCTCTTCAGGCAAGCATTCAGTTATGTGTGTGTGTGTGTGTGTGTGTGTGTGTGTGTGTGTGTGTGTGTGTGTGTGTGTGTGTGTGTGTGTGTGTGTGTGTGTGTATTTTACTGGCAAAGTAGAATCTTACAGAGGCTCCCACTTGCCAAAGCAGGCAGTCTCCTGCAGAGGGATGACATTTACATTTAGATTTGTGCATGCAAGTGTATGTGTGTGTGTGTGTGTGTGTGTGTGTGTGTGTTTGTGTGTGTGTGTGTGTGTGTGTGTGTGTGTGTGTGTGTGTGTGTGTGTGTCTGTTCGTCTTTGTTTATGTGAGAACAACACAGTAGGAGAGCCCAAGTTTCTTGGAGGACAAAGCAGGTAATTCCCCCCCCTGCAATACACCATCACTGTCAATTCCAGTCCATTTCCATCTCCATGTTTTTTTCTGTTTGAGAGGGTGAAGACAGTGAGAGGGCACGAGTGATGGGAGACGCAAGAGGGAGCGAGAGAAACCGAGTGTGTGTGGAGCACAGACTCCCGCTGGCTCCATGCTGTTCTAATCTCAGGTTGAGAAGGAGGAGAAAGATAAATACAGAGAGAGAGAAAGAGAACGGAGAGAGGAAGAGAAAGACTCTTGGCACAGCTCTCACTTTAGGACTAAATTTGAGACCCGGTATCATTGATCTTCGCTGAAGAGGCTAGTGCTTCGATCTGTGTCTGGTGAGGTTTAAGTAGGAAGAGACTTGCTGTGTGTTAATCTACTTCAAAATCCTAATCTGCAGGGATTCTTCCCCTCCCTCCCTCTCTCTTCTTGAATTGTCCTTTTTGCACAAGATTGATTTATTATTATTATTATTACAGCTAGATTCAATTTAGTATTTTTTACTTCTAATTGGGTTATTCAAACCATATCAAATCAAGAAAACTTTTCTCAAATTTCAAACTCTACTCAATTTCTGAGCACTATACTTAGAACTAGATTTATTCATGTTCATTCTACTTAAATACATTTTCTTGATGGACTTGCCAAGGATGTTGTAAGTAATTCAACTTATCTTAATAATAAAAAAAATAATCATATTGTGGCAAGATGGGTCCTACAGGAAGTGATGACACTTCTTTGGCAGCAAGCCTTTCATTTTGTAACAATGCAACCAACCACACACTCAGTGGCACGGCCAGAGGGCAGCACATCACTCACAGTGATAGTTACATTGACAGTGGACAAATAATGTTAAACTAACAAAAGATACTCTTTCTTTGGCTTGAAGGAATTATTATAATTAACACACAAGGACTAAATGATGAACGATCACATACACACAAACAACAGTGTCTCACCCTGAGGAATGCTGGGAAGTTCTGCTAATCCACCCCCAACATGCTTACTTAAAGTGATCACATAAACACAGTTTAAAACTCAAAGACTCATTTCAGGATAGAAATGACAGGATTATTACATTAGCATACGTTAATGCTCTCTGTCAGTGGTGTGGAGAACTCATCACAGTCAGTGCCTCTGGAGCACAAACCTTTTTTTTCCCCTAGTTGATTAAGACTAACATTTTTTCAGTGATCTCTCTCTCTGTCTCTCCCTCTCTCTCTCTCTCTCCCTCTCTCTCTCTCCCTCTCTGTCTCTCGCTCCCCTCTGGCTGCCAGATGAGCGCTGTGGGGATTTGCCCCAGATGACAGCTACTCTGCACAGCGCTGCTCTCACTCATGCACCTCTTCTTTTGTTCTGTCTGCGAAAAATCAAGAACTTTTGGCCTCACTCATTTTCCCATTTTCCACCTATTTAGTGTCAGCTAGCTCACCTTTTTTTAAGTGGCAAGCCTCCTTGAGAAACTGTGAGCCAGAAAAGTATGGTGTTGATGTTCTCTTGTATGTTTTGAAGTTTTTGGATGAACCCACAGCTTTACGTAAGAGCGGTAATCTGTTCCCTCCCCGACTCCCACATCTTCTGCTTTTTGTAGCAACACCTCTCAGTACACAGGGTAAAACAGCTTAGCAAAGAACAACCAGCAACAAAACCAAAAAGCCCTTGATCTCCAACCAGTCTTGCCCACTGTCAGCAGCCTCCATCTTGTGTCAAGTCAGTCAATGGAGGAGGACATATGCAGAACTTCAGAAGGCCACTGAGTGAGGTCAGGATGGAGGTGTAAATCTGGAGTGACATCCCTCTCTGTCGCCACACACAATGATCTGCACTTGCCAGCTTCCCTCAGGTCACTCCTGCTTCGGCTTGAAGGGTCGCTGGGACACGGAGAGCTCTCCTGGGGGATGGGAGGGTGGCTAAGGACATCGCTGACAAAGTCAGTTAATGCTAAGGCTGCACACTTCTCTTCTACTTGAGATCCAGCCCAGCCCTCCAAAGCTAGCCTCAAGGGCGACAGATGACTCTTATCAAAGTGTGAAAGCAGCCTCCACTGACTCTTTTAAGATCACAGATTGACCACCAAGTCACAATTAAAAAGTGTCAGAAGAGCTCTGCAGGGAAGACTTCATCTGGGGATGGAAAATTACTGAGTGAGGGATAGGTTGTTCACTTCAAGCAGCTCTTAAATGTCCGGTAGTTCAAGCTGAGTGACACATAACATGTTTCTAAAGGCATGCCTTTGATTCGGTTTTGGTGATGTCAGATGAAACAGTACAAGTTCTATTTTTAATTGAGTGACATGGAAATAATTGGACAAAGTCAATGGCAGTCAGTCAAAGTTAAAAAAGCGACAGACGATCAAGAAACAAACCCAGGAACAACCAGTAGAATTCAGCCAACCCATGAATGTCTAAAATTCAAATGTCTAAAACTCCATCTATATTAACATACAGCTTACCTATAGAGGACTGTGAGCGTGATGGTCTATGTCATTTCTGTTTGTCTCTTTTGTGTACATCTTCCCCAGTTTCTCCCTCAGTCTCTCAATACATAAATGACAGATTTTGTTTCAGCTATGGGCATGAACAAGTAACATTTTTCCCCCATGTAAACTAACTGAATCAATATGAGAGTTCCTGAACTACGAACAACTATGAACTATGAACTATGAACTATGAACTATGAACAATGAACTACAGTTACTCTCTCGTTTTGTCTCCCTCTTTCTTTCGCTCTCTTTCACACCATGGTCACCATGGCCACCGTGTTATTCTGCCTTCCCTCCTCTCCTTCTGTTCTTCTGCCTTTGTACCTATCCATTTCCCCTCCTCCATAATTACTTGTCATTCTGTCTTCACTTCAATTTCTCACTGTTGTTACTCCTGGCTCTCATGTTCTCATCCTTTCATTCTATTTTTGACCACCCAAAACACATTCCTCCATCTCTCTCCCTCCCCCCCTCGGCTGCCACCTTTTCTCTCTCAGACTATGACGACTATTATGACGTACACCCGTGGGGGTGGGGCCGCCGGGCGGGCGGCTCTCGCATGAGGATGCCATTGCGGCTTTTGCTGTGGGAGCACGCCTCTTCCTCCTCCACCTCCTCCTTCTGCACTACCTCCTCCTCCTCCTCCTCCTCCTCTATCACCTCGTCGCCCTCCTGCCCGTCCTCGCGGTGGTGGCCAATGGCGGTGGCGCCCTTCACGTTCTCCTCCTCCGTCTCCTCACCGCTGCTGCTGCTGCCGGCGATACCGGTCCCGCAAGGCCAGTCGCCGCACCCGGCAGAAGGCATGGTCACGCTGGAACAGAAGACCACCTTCTTCTTGGTGTCCTTCCTCTTCATAATGCTGGGCGTGCTCATCGTGCGCTGTTTCCGCATCCTGCTGGACCCCTACCGCAGCATGCCCACCTCCACCTGGGCTGACGGCCTCGACGGCCTCGAGAAGGGACAGTTCGACAACACACTGGCATAGAGGGGAGGGGTCCACCTTGGCCAACGGCCTCGACAGACTGTAGAAGGGACAGTTTTTGCACCTGGATGGCCTCAAGAACACACTGATGCAGGGGCAGGAGGGCCTCGAGAAGGGACAGTTTGACTACACCCTGGCGTAGAGGGGAGGGGTCCACACGTGCTGACAGACCCTGGAGAAGGGCCAGTTTGACTACACGATGGCATAGAGTGTGTGTGTGTGGGAGGGGGGGGAGTGTGCATCTGGATGGCCTCAAGAGCACACTGACGCAGGGGGGGAACACACACCGAAGGCCTAGAGAAGGGACAGTTTGACATCACACTGGCGCAGATAGTGTTTTAACGTGAGGGTTAAAGAGTGGGCAAGTGCTCATTGAGATACGTGTGTTACATACATTAGACTACACAGAAATCTGTAGAGATATACATATAAATAGATGTAGACAAAAACACACACACACACACACACACACACAAACCCATATGTAAGGGACATGATGATGAGGAGATGTTGATACAGAGGCTATAAAAGGAAATGCCTATAGAAACAGATTCTTCCCATAGGTATAGGATTGTATAGATTGATTACTGGTACTTTGTTCCCACTTCCCAGCCTACTGCCTTCTGGAGACCCAATGACATAGGTTATAATGGACACTACTTAAAGCATCTTAATGCCTTTACTGAATGCATTTACTGAATGGTGATAGAGTGACTTAAACATGCCGTTTTGATAACTTTCTCCACCAAGGCATTTCTAGGAAAGGGAATTTCTATTGTATCCTGCTCTGTTTCTATGTATCTCACCTGGGTACAAACATAGATATGTAGGTATTGACACACATGAACAAACAGAGAGAGACAAAGATACACGTATGTGTTTTAAGGGTGGAGATGTTAGGAGATGTGCTTATGTAATGTAATGGTAGCACACACACAAGGGTGTAAGAGAGGGCAGGTGAATACTAACATGCTCAGTACTTGCACCCCTTCCAGAGTATAGAGTATAGTAGATGCAGGTGCATGACTGCACAGAGACCGATGCAAGTACACACTGATACGGGGAAGTTGAAAGGAACAGCCTTCCTGTTGGTAGTCTACTAATCTAGAAAAAGACTCTCGCCACTAACCAACGCACTGGAGGTTTACATGTGTTTATTCAGATGTCCTCCAAAAGATCACCACCTGCAAACACACACACCTGCTCTCCGACACACTTGTGTTCACACTCTAAAACACACACGCACACACACACACAGAGAGAGAGAGAGAGAGAGAGAGAGAGAGAGAGACACACACATGAGCCAAATACATGCACTCCTTGGACAAACATTTGCGCACACACACACCTTTTGTATTTACAGGGTGTTGTTTGAGAGGAACTCTGCTTGGACGCTCTATCACGAGAGGCTGCAAATAGCCTCAGGCCCATTCCAGTGGCCCGACTGAAGGCTCCAGTCCTACAGGGTAGTTCTCTTTTTACCTCATCTCTCTCTCTCTCTCTCTCTCTTTCTCTCTCTCTCCTTGTTTCCCTCTATCTCGTTTTGCCTCTCTGCAGACTGTGTGCCACTGCACAGACTGCTCAGTAAATGTTCCAACTCCAGCACTTTGAAAATTCCCACCAATGCACTGAGGCACATAAAGTGTTTGCAGACTGGCATTGACAAACGAGTGATCCTTATCTATGGAATGGTGCGCTTTATCAGCGGCCCTCCAAGCAGAAAGTCATCAATGGAACTTTCAGCGTTCGTTTTGACTTCCCTGATTGGATTCTTGGGCCCACTGGCTAATCACAAAATGTCATCCCCTTCTATCACTTAGCAGTAAACACGGCGCATTCGTTTTGATTACGGATCTCACATTCCGCGGCTGCTCCACTGAACTGACTGATTAGCACAATAATAAAAAAAATAAAAAACCATAACAGGGAGCGATTTCATGTCAGTGGCTGTGATTAAGTGCTCGGAATCCCATTCATCTGTTTAGAATGCGATTAATATCTTGCAGTTTCACTTCTGTTCATCCTGAGCAAATAACACACGACGGAAGAAATATACACTAAATTGCTATGGGAACAAAAAAATGATATACTGTATGTACACCCTTAACACATTGCAGAGGGATTCACAATGAGAAAACTACTGCCAGTCTCATCCAGGTTGGGTAACAAATTACTTTTATTAGGGTTTTCTGAGCCCCCGTATGGCTGTCATTACTCAAACTCTACCTTCGGTGTATTGTGAGGGAGTCCATACGGTGGTGTGTAGAGCCATTTTAGTGCCATTTAAAAGCCCTTCCCCGGTACTTTTGAACACCCCATTGCTCCCCTGATGACCAGGATCTGCTTTGCAGATCGACAGTAATGAAATGCCTCAGTTCGCGCTCTGACTCATTGCACATGTCTAATAACTTTATCTAAGTGTTAGTTTAAGAGTCAACGAGTCAAGGAGATCCCATTTGATTTAGTGTTTGGATGTGGTCTTTGTCCACCATTTGAAAGATTATTTTGGTGAACGCTGTTTTAGAGAATTCATTCGTCAGTCTTTGTAAATTAAAAATGGTTCAGCGGCTGTTGATGTGGAATCGCTAACTTCGTCCTCCCAAAGGCCACCTGGTGTGATGTTGGGTTCGATGCCTACGTGCCGGACCCCACATCCAATGATATTTTTGTTATTGCACTATATTTCTCATCTGTGAGCCACAGTCACTGCTACGAGTGAGTCGATGAGGTTGTCCAAATGTTGCCGAAAGACAAGCACTGTATCACAAGTCAGACAGGTGTGTGGCTTGGAGCAATGAACTGAGCTTGATTGAACTCTCAACGATGTCATCAGGTGTTCACTTCCTGTCAGTTGCCGTACTGTTAAAAAAGACTCTGGAAGACCTGCCACCCCTCGGTCACCCATCTGCACTTCTTCTTCCTTTAGACTGACTGCAGGCTGTGTTCACACACACACACACACACACACACTTTTATACACGCACGCACGCACGCATGCACACACACACACACACACACCTACACACGCACACACACACACACACACACACACTAACGTGCGCTGCCGTGACTGTTGGCCCCCTGTAAAGCATTATTCTCCTGAGGAGAACTGCTTCTCTTTGAATAGGCTTGTATTCAACGCAAAGCAGTTTAGCAGTGCTGTGCTGAACACGTGCTTATGTGTATGTGTCATCCAAAAAACAAACAAAAAATAAATAAATCTGATGTCCAAGTATATCAAACAACTTCCAACTTACAGGGTTTTTTTCGTGGACAAAGGGATGTGTGTGTGCCCTTACTTGTGATTGTAGAGATTTGTAGACCTGCCTACTGTTAACGATTCAAATTTCTGTCTTCATTGCACTAGAGAACAAGTTTAAAAAAGAAAGTCTATTTTCAGTCTGTGAAATAAAATGCATAGATGGTCTCTAGATCAGTCTGTGTGGTTCCTTAAAAGAGTGTGTGCTGAAATTGATGGTGATTGATAATAAGTCCTGTTGAAACAACCGTGCAGCCACTTCCTGGTGTGTTCCACAGCTACATTTGTGTGCTAAGAATAACTATTAATAAACTGTTTCCCTGTTTCAGTGGCTTTGCTGTGTCTCTCTGTGGATGATTTAAACGTGGAGGTGTTCATGATGCACTAGTTATGTTCTGTTATGCTTCATATAGAGCCTAACTAAATGTATCGCTGTTTAAATTACATTACATTACATTTAGTCATTTAGCAGAGGCTTTTATCCAAAGCGACGTACAAGGGAGAGAACCAATTCTCACCTGTGAGACCTGGGCCAGAAAGTGTAGTGATTAAGGTGCAGTCTAACTTTGTGAGGTTAAATTAGTTTAAGGCTACACCCCTGGCATGGCAAATGTGACCCAAAATCAATTTCTTGGATTGACCTCACCAACCTTTGTCATCACGCATGTCTTGGAACGTTTTTTTTTTCTTTCTGTTCTGAATTTAACCTTTAATAACACTGAACATATTATTGTTAGGGTAACTGACAAAATAATGCTCTTGATGTTTAACAGTCTAACATATAGTCTTTGAAAATCTTTTGTGGTTGTAGTTTCTCTGGATGTCAGGTGACTAAATCGTTGTCGTTCCTATTCTCCTTTGTGCTCTTTGGGGCAAAATATCTGAACGACTCAACAACTGAAATGGGCCTTTTCTTTGGATAAAACAAACTAACACCTACAATTTTCTCGTGCTTTGAAGGTGCAGCCCATAGCATAGGTGCCAGTGTTGGGGAGTAGTGAACTACATGTAATTTAACTAATACTTTGAACTACATTTGGCAGTAGCTGTCTGGTAGTTCAACTACATTCATATTTCAATGATTCAAGTAGTTGAATAGTGACATGTTTTGTGTAGTTAGCTTCGGAAACTACAAACATGGGCCATAAACGGAAAGGAATAATTTGTTAATTTTATGTCACTAGTCAGGCAATGCCAATGAGCAGACAGGCACCACCACACACTTGACCTTTGTGTAGCGCTTGTGGACTGTGTTTCTGGAAGACAGGTGCTGACTGATTGTACACATTGTATACAAAACCAAAGCTGACATTCCTTGCACTTCATTATGATTAGAGGAGATGCAGCATCAATGCAACATCTGTGCTGGGACTTCAGCACGGTCAGGGCCTGCCCAGATACTCTGACACATATTTGGTTATGGAAATAGACCACAGAACAGCCCTTTTGTCCTTTATCCTGTGCCAATGAAAAACCTGTGAGAGGAAGAAAGAAACAGAGGGGAGGAGGGAAGGAGGGAAGGAAGGAAGGAAGAAAGGCCTAACAGAGGTGAAAAGGGGTCAAACGTCACGTTATGTGCTTCCACTTAACACCTCTTCCAATTCCTGAATGACAACATTGTGGACTTTTCCATCAAGCATAATGAATCTTCACAACAACTCTACCTTAATCTCCTGGTGTGCAAGCAGACTGTGCTTCATCCTGGTTATAATCAGGAAACATTATACTGGCAGTGGTCCTACTGCGCCACTTCATAAGGGGCAACTTCACCCAACAACTGATGCTGAACCTGGTAGCCTCATACATCCTGTGCCTTCTCACTCTGTCTGTGTGAATGTGCAGCTTTCTCTGGCTGGACCGTGGGCCTCGCACACTGCAGGTTTGTCTGCATCGTCGCCTACTCCAGCATTTACGTAAGCGATCTGACAGTCACTCTAATGAGCATGCAGATGTAATAGGGTTAATCAATTCATGTATTAAATGTAAAATGGGTTCTGTTACTTTTATTTAGTATATATCTTATGCTGTAGTAATTGGATTGTGGGAAACCGCAGCAGTAATAGAGACTACTACTGAGGGTGGGTCAGCCAAATATAGCAGGTCTGCAATAAAAGTTATTAAAATCATATTATTATCAAATGTCATATTCTATATATAACTCCTTGTAAATCATATGCATAAACTGCATTAGAAATCGTGTTTTTGCCACTATTTACGCCTTATTGTTACTTGTATTTCCTTTGGCTTGTCATTTGACCTTGAAGCAGGCTTAGCATGTTAGAAATTGTAATATGATTTGAATGTTTTTTGTCAGTTTTTTACATGCCCATTCAAAGTCTTCTTGTTTGCTGACGCTTTATGCAGGTAACCAACATTGTTAATCGATTTGTATGTCTCGTGCATGTTTGAACTTGTACTCGCTAGATTACTAGCCATTGTTGTGTTTCTGGATGCAGTACATTTAAATGACCACTAGAGTGTGAAATGTACCGTTAAATTAGAACTGTTTTGCGTAAATGTTATTGAAAACCGCTGGAGTAGACTTGTAAGATGTAGGTTAGATATCTATTTCACTTTGTATTTAAATGTTTTCAATATTTGGCTTGTTTAGATATGAAATGTACCACACTATATGATTCTGACATAAGAATATGTCTGTATTTAGATACAGATTGGAAACAAAAGTACTTGCCCCATTCATTTATACATTTACATTAACGTTTGTGACATATTACCTTGTGTCTTTTGATAATTGTATTGATACACACTTCATATTTTTATACAATGTTTTGCATTTATAGCAATTGTAATATTATAGTAATTTGAATTGTAATAATTTTAGTAAATGTAGTAACTTGTGATATAAAATATTGTAACTCTAGCAGCAGGAAGAAAGACTACTGCTGCGGGCGGAGCAGGTTTTTACATGCCCATTCAAAGTTTTCTTGTCTGCTGATACGGCTTAATAAATGACCCCATCCTCCATCTGGAGTCCTGTGTGCTGACTGAAGGCAGAATCACTAGGAAACAGCATCCAGTATACACGCAGCTTACACAGAGCTATGTGGTGGTCCTATATCCTACCCAGTGGTCAAAGCCTGGGAAACCAGGAGAGAGGGCTGTGCTGGGGGGCATGAAGGTTCTTACTGGCTCTGGTCTCCCCAGTGGCAACATACAAAGCTCCAATGCGAGCAGGTCATCAGATAGGAGGGCGAGAAAGTGGGCGTTGTACTGAAAATCATGGCACTTGTCTTCACATTCTTCAATGTCCTCACGTCTTCATACCTCTGCCAGCACAGAAAGGTTAGTGACACAGAACAATCACAGAAAGGATAGTGACAGAGCCCTGTCCAACCACAGACTAGCAACGCTGGTGAACCGCATCCTAGTGGCAGGTATCATCTTTAGTACTCCCCCTTTTGTTGTTGGCATAACGATTATGGCTAACGTTACCCCTTTGCAACAGCTTTGGTCTTTGAGGAGGTTTGCCTACAGGGGACCCAGACGTGTTGTGCAGACGTGTGTTTTCCTGAACAGTTGCAAATCCACTCCCGTACGCTTTTAGTTTTTACGCTCTGCGTCAAAGCACTGACAAAAATGTCAGACAAACTTCAAATAATGTGAAACTCAGTTTACAAAGTATCCCAACTTTAGCATAGGTAAGTATAATTTGATTTGGGATAGTATTGTGTGACACGGTGGTAGTTCTAACATTGCAGTAACAGTGTGGTTAGCCTATACCACACATGGTTCCTGTTTCTGTCTTAAAATTTTGCAATATCAGGCAATAGATTGTGTTGTGCCAGTCGGATTTGACAATACTTTGTTCATTTTAAAAAACTGTTTACTGAAATGGAATCAGCTTAAGGTTTAAAGTACACACTGAACAGTTTTAGCCAGACGATGAGACTTTCACCTGTGCTTTCATAGACAAATGAAACTAGGTTGGAATTGCAAAGTGTACTGTACATGGAAATGGGTAACCATAATGATAATTTCTATCTTTTGAAGAGGAAAGTAGAATCAGTACAATAGTACAATACTGCCTTGGGACATTGTTTGTTAATACCTATTAAAAATGTTTTGTTGCTGTTGTTGTCATGCCAAAGAGCTTCATTTGATTGGCATGCAATTCAGGAACCTAATAAATAGCCTTTTATTTTTGCTACCAGTCAAATGTTGGCTGATACAGTGGTGCAATTCAAATATCACTGATCTTGGAAATCAGTTATTATTGAATTATTTAAAAAGCATTTGAAACTACTCTCATGCTCCTTGGCATATTTACAGACAGATGAACATATTTCTGTGTCACAGAACACGACCAACATTTTTATTTTTTTTAACAGCTTACTACCCAGAAAATAATGAAGCCAGTTATCAGGATAGTGTCAGAGTATAATCCCTCTCATTTGGCATTTTTCAATAAACCTAAATCAACACGTTACCTTTCCTGCCATCATGTAAAGTGTATTTGCTGAATTGTATTTTTCAGGATAAGTCTATGATTCTGTTGTGATTTTGCAGATGGGGCTGATGTGAATATAAATGCAGTTATGCTGCCATGCACAATAATGTCCGTGATCAGAGTGGAGCTGAAGATAGCAGCACTGTTCTCAGAAGTGATGAAACGTTTAACTTTATGCACTCTACATTAAGATACTGTACGTGTGGAATTCACACACACAGGATTTGGAACATGCCTGCATTTGTTCTGTTTCTGTTACATGTTCCTATTGTGTGTCCTTTGTGTGCCTTATGTCATGTCCTTTGTGTGCCTTATGTTATGTCCTTTGTGTGCCTTATGTCATGTCCTTTGTGTGCCTTATGTTATGTCCTTTGTGTGCCTTATGTCATGTCCTTTGTGTGCCTTATGTCATGTCCTTTGTGTGCCTTATGTTATGTCCTTTGTGTGCCTTATGTTATGTCCTTTGTGTGCCTTATGTTATGTCCTTTGTGTGCCTTATGTTATGTCCTTTGTGTGCCTTATGTTATGTTCTGCGCTGTCACTTCATTTATTTCATTACTCTTTGTGAACTCAGTGACTATCTGCAAATCTAGGTATACTTAGAAGTAAAAGTGTATTTAACTAGCCCTCTGAAACGAACTGTTCTGATACGGTGTAACCGGTGACAAAACATGGTTACAAGACAAATGTATGCACATTGTTTCAGCATGAAGCAGCCGCAGTCCCCACAATGCTCAATCACATGTTATAAGGCAATACTTGGTCTGCTCCCATACTACCTATGTGTCCTAATCAAGCAGAAAAGTGTCGGCAACTACTCTTTGCGTTCGCAGGACTGTTTTATGCTAACCGGAAATAGGAAGGAGGGCTTTTGTGTATTCTGCTCCCTCGGCATGGAATATCTTGCAAAAGGTCTTGAAACTAAATGATTTTATCTCGCTTAATGCTTTTAAACTCAAAATGAAAAAAATTGAGACAGACTCTTTAAGCTGTAAATGTTTTTAATGTACCTGGCTACGACACTAACTCCTAAATGTTGTCTTCTTTTGTGTTTCTGTCTGTAACTATGTTTGTATGTATGCTGCTGCCTGTCTTGGCCAGGTCTCCCTTGAAAAAGAGATTCTTAATCTCAATGGGGTTTCTCCTGGTTAAATAAAGGTTAAATTGATTGATTGATTTATTTAAGCCTCGGAAAACACATTGAGGAATAAGACCCTCATTTACAATGGTGCCGAGGGTACAATGAATAGTTAATACATTGGAAAATAAAATAAAGAAATACAATTAAAAAAATAAGTAAATATGCATATAAAATAGTACAGGAGTACAAGGGAACGATGATAAATAACAATTTTGAATATTCAGTAAAATACTATGGTTGAGTCAACAGTTACAATCATTGCACGAGAAGTCAGTTGTACATGTGATAAGATTTAAGAATTCTCTTAGTGAAATAAATGAGCACAACCGTAAAGATTTTTGGACCTCATTCCAGATGTAGGGTGCCTTATAACAGAAGGCTGTCTTCCCCAATTTGGTGTTAACATGTGGCAGATATAATGAAAATAAAAAAATGTTCACTTCTAGCAACTGCAGACCATTTAGATGCTAATTTCTACATTTAAGAACATACAGTACCACCACCACCTATAACACCTTTTCAATTCATGGATTAATATGGGTCAATTAAACCTTTAAATACCCAGAATGTCATACAGGTCACTTTGGTATCCAGTGCTGACAGTATTTATGTATTGTGTGGTAGACACACAGCACAGTTAGTTTGCATGGATCAGTGTGGGCATATTGCAGCCACAGCCATCTCACACAGTGTCATGAGTTAGCTGGGTTTATAACCATTTTTGCCTATGTGGGCCTCTGCTCTGTGGGTGTACTAATAGCGCCCCCTACTGGTTAGTATAGAGAGTTTCCACAAAGGCCCACTGTGGTAAAGCCTGTGCTGGGCCAACAGCACCTTCAACCTGGCTAATCTGTAGAACACCTGCTCAGGCACACAATGGGTCAACCAATGCAGGGATCTTTGTGGTCACTTCCTGTGTGTGTGCAGCTGTGGGCTTAGTGTGGGCACCTCACCTGCTGTAGAACACAGAAGTACATGGGGACCCCTGAGGCCAGAACATGAATACCTAAGGCCTCGTATCTGTGGTCCTCTGCAGATTTGAGATGATGTCTGTCACACTTGTGTTTTAGTAGACAGAATGCACTTTGTGTACAAGACATGCATGAATTACACACTAGAATGCATTTTGTCCTTTTCAGTGTGTAAATGAAAAACTCCTTCTCAGTAACTGTGAACTGTAGAAGGGTAATACAATTGTCATAAAAAAGCAAAATGTTGAAAAATGAAATGAAAGTGCAAATTATTGAAATTCCACAAGATGCTGGCATTCCTCTGCTATATATGTTTTGATATGATATTTTAGTACCTTTTAAAAATGTTAAAAATGTGACTGATTGACATGATTGACATGTAATTCAGCAACCACATAATTACCTTTTTGTTTTCTCTATCAGTCACATGATGGCTGAAAAAGTTTTGCAATATCATAGCCTGTGGAAATCATGCAAATAGTGATAGTTGTTTCTTTTTTTTTACTTTTCTTTCTACAGACTACCTCAATGCGAAATTCTGTTATCTTTATATTCATTGAGAATGAATCAGATGACTGCTATACGGTTGTTAAAATGAAATACAATAAATACGCTGAAAGATAAAAAACAACAACTAATGAATGATTATTTCAAAGGGTTAATAATGATACATGATTTAGCTATTTTCATGTTTTAAAAATGTGGGATTAAACGGGTTGATATACATTCATGTAATAATGTTTAGTTTTCATGTGTGAGCGAGAAAGAAGAGAATAGGGCGGTGAGAAGGGGAGAGAGAGAGAGAGAGAGCGAGAGAGCGAGAAGTATACCAGTAGAGGTATGTTTCCTTTTAATATTTCCACAAGTTCCTGATTTGAAGCATTATCTCGTTTACCTCCTGAGGTCATGAATGTGTCAGGCAACAGCTCAAACATCGTCCCCATTTCCAAAGGGGAGATAGCTGGCTTGGCCATTCGGGCCATCTGCTTCTTTCTGGGCATATTTGGAAACATAGCAGTTGTAGTGGTCCTTGTGCGCAACTTCAAGAAGACAAACTTCACCCTGCAACTGATGCTGAACCTGGCGGCCTCGGACATCTTGTGCTTGGCAATGCTGCCTCTGTGGATATGCAACCTTCTCTTCGGCTGGACCATGGACCTCCATTTGTGCCGGTTCTTCTGTTTCGTCACCCTCACTGCTGTTCACGCCAGTGTGTTTATCGTGACCCTGATGAGCGTGCAGAGGTACGTGATGGTCCTGTACCGTCCGCAGTGGTCCAGGCTCGGGAGACGAGGGGAGCGTGGTGTGTTGGGCCTTGTGTGGGTGCTGGCTGCCGCTCTCGCCATCTCTCCTGCGGCCACCTACGGTATCATCACGGGGGACGGATCCAGGCCGATCTGTGAGCAGGTCTTCAGGTCAGAAGAGCAGAAAGTGGGCGTTCTTCTGCTTGAGACGATGGCTATGTTTGTCGTACCATTCAGCACAATGTTGGTTTCCTATCTTTGTCTGCACAAGAAGGTCAGCGCCAAAGCCCTGGGGTCACATCAGAGGTTGGCAGTGCTGGTGACCAGCATCGTGGTGACCTTTTTCATCTTCTGGATTCCATATCACGTCGTCAACGTGATGATCATCGCTGCCCCCTTGGAACCGGTCAAGCTGGTGCAACGGGTGGCCTTCAGGGGACCCAGACGAGTTGTTCAGGGAATCGTTTTATTCAACAGCTGTGTGAATCCCTTGCTGTACGCCTTCAATTATCGCAGATATCGGGATGAACAGCCAGGGACTGAGGTCAACAACACACAGATCTCCAATGACTCCTCCTGAACCTCAAAACCGCTCACAGGTCTCAGGACTAGTGGCATGGGATCTTTTTTATTCATCTTTGAATTGCATACTTAGAACTTGTCTTTTATACACTGTGATTCTAGGTGTAACTTTCTTTTTCTATTGCTCTCAAATCTTTGAATCATGTAAAATAGACTTGAAAACAACAGTGCTTACAGTAATATTGGACCTATTTTGGTGGACACAATGAAGTGTAACTAATGTCAGACAGAACTTAAAGCCCTGCAAATGCAAATAGTTAGGGATAAGACTATTCTAGATAATTCTGGATTCTAAATAATTATTATTTCTGTGTGTGTGTGTGTATTAGTGGGCTTTCCACATCATCACACTCCTTAATAAAGTATCCACACATCCCTTCAATTAAAACATTAAAAAGATGTAGGTTTTCCCACTTACCCTACTAAATGAAAGTAAATTCCACCTCCTACAGAGTAATGCATGCTGGGTACTCAGTAATTTTATGCCACACAGCAGAGCATCCTACCAGAAGGTGCTGCATACATTATCCTGCATTGTACTTTCAGTCGTTTATTGCAGAAAACCAACAAATGCTCGCTGCTGTTTGTTATTTATCAACGTTTCATCTTTCTGATGGTAGAAATTTGCCAAATACCTTGATACCCATGTGACATCTGTTAAAACCATAAAACATATTAAAAACACAAAAGCAAAAGACAACACAAAAGGTCAATTTAATAATATCCTTAATGTCTTCAGTTCAATCACACCAATGAGGTCTTAAATTTGGCAGTTATATTGTCAAATTTCAGATTCAGAATCCCAGAGCAGTGTACTATCGCATGTTGTAATGCAGCTGCAACAGTGATGTTTTCATGCGGAAAAGAAGACTGACAAGAGGGAAATGACAAACCTTCATGCCAATTGTGTTTGGACTTCCTTTAAAGCGGCCATTGTTCTCTGACAGATGCCGTGCAAATGTACTGTAGCTTCACCTGCACATAGAACATTAAAATAACATTTGCCCTCCTGATTATTGTTATGTGTAGAAGGGCAATGGGGAACTCTTATGTTCGGGGAAATGTCATCTCCTTTATATTGTTAGGCCAACAATGATCTCAAAGTCACAAAGTGAGTGTATACACACTTCCCTCGGCAGAAGAGAGACTGTAACGCCAGCCAGAGGTCATTAAAGTGAATTCACTGGACAGAACATAGCTTGATTGGCTGGTAATTCCTTCTGCTTTCCCGGTCACCTGTTTCTCCCAAGGGAAGTAGAAGTCTCTCTGCTGTACTCCATTTATCTCGGAGCAAACCTTCACAATACAATTCAGGCTATTGTCCTTCATGTCCTTGTCTTTTCATTGGGCAACCCATTAAACCAGCAAATAAATGAGAAAGTTAGAAGAATGACTTAAAAACAGTATCACAAACACAAAAAGAAGAGTTAAGCTTCCGTCGAGGAAGTTAGCACTACACCATTTAACAAAGGGCAGGGAGGGCACAACCGTGATCTGACTGTGAACCATGAAAAAGAGAGACAACAGGGTGGTGTCATCAGAGAACTTCACAAGACAACTGCCCTCTGGAGAGGTCCTGCAGCTGTCTGTGTACATAATAAAGAGCCAAGAGGGACAGGACACACCCTTGGGGTGAGCCCGTATTTGAGACCTTGGTGCCTGTCGCGTGTCCATTCACCAACACCTGCTGGATTCTGTCCATTAGAAAATCTAGAAGCAACAGCAAAAGCTGATTAGGTCATGGAAAGTAAGAAGCAAGACGGGTTGTGTGCTTCTGCTAATGAGAATTACCTAGGGTTAGAATTGGAGAACTTTTTTTTGCATTGAAAGGTTTGCCATTTCCATTGCACAAGGTTTTGGCATCATAGAGGAACCTGTGAGTGTGGGAGTGGCCAGGCCTTGGATGGGAGAGTCTTTGTCCGTGTATGCATGAGTGTTTTCGTGTGAGTGTATTCATGTGTGAGTGTATTCATGTGTGAGTGTACTTATGTGAGTGTATTCGTGTGAGTGTATTCGTGTGAGTGTATTCGTGTGTGAGTGTATTCATGTGTGAGTGTACTTATGTGAGTGTACTCATGTGAGTGTATTCACATTGATTTGTCTCATGTATTGTACTTTCTGTATATTTATGTTAAGGACCCCCTTGAAAAAGAGATGGTTCATCTCGAGAGGTTCAGCCTACTAATACATTGTATTGAATAATTTCACATTTTACACGACACGGCTTGAGATATTCATGCATGCATACTCACACATAGAAATACATACATAAGGACACACAGACATTATTAATCCTGAAATAGACTGCCGTAGAGAAGGACAGATGGCCAGCCAATCACTGCATTGTGTCCCAGTGTTTTGTGTCAGCCCTAATAATACAGCACTAGGCCATTCTTAAATTGTATATGCAAATCTGTGGCTGTTTTTGGTATAGCAGTTCCCCAGGGCACTGGTGGTGCACTTATTTTGAACAAGCCTGGTGCTTTCTCCATTTCAGCATGAAGAGGTAGAGGTGAAAGCCAATATATTCACACAAGTCTTCATTCACAAACTACAGTAGCACTGATGGTGTCCACAGCACATGCTAACTGTAACCTCTAAAGTTTCATCATTAGATATTGTGACCAACATGTCATTTCCATTTTGTTTTTGACAGGAGCAAGTAAGCAGCATTGTTTAAACTCAATATCACCCACTGTACTCAGTGCATCATGTCAAATTGAAAACAGAAATGTTACCCTGCAACTAAAAAAAAATCGTTTGGTGGGCAGAAATGAATGTCTATAAGACTGTGATATGAAACACAGATTGATTCCCTAATCTGCTGCAGGGCTATGGGCCCTCTGCAAATCCATATCTGCAGTGGTAGCAGTATCGACTCCTCTCACAGACAGCTCTCACTATCTCTCTCTCACACTCTCTCTCTCTCTCTCACACACTCTCTCTCACACCCTTTTTTTCTCTCTCTCTCTCTGAATGAACTTTTCACAGCCTGCTACAGAACAGGCGAGTCCCATTTCGGACATTTATAATGCTCTCTTCCACTCTGCTGTGTGTGTGTGTGTGTGTGTGTGTGTGTGTGTGTGTGTGTGTGTGTGTGTGTGTGTGTGTGTGTGACTCCAGCTACACGCACACACACACACACACAGACACACACACACACACACACACACACACACACACACACACACACACACACACACGCTGTGATGAGCTTTTAAACTCCCTGTATGCTGCTGCAGCAGGTCATACAGTTCAGACAGCAACTTACTAAGGTCTCAATATAAACCGGATCTGAGCCAGAGCTGAACCAGATCTCAGCCGGATCTGAGTCAACCTGCCCCTGTCTGGGTTCTGTGTGCATTAGCAGTCCCTGGTCTCCAGCACAGCAAAAAGAGAAATCTTTTTCTGAACAAATGGATGGTGCCTCCCTAATAGAGATGGTTTTAATTTTGTTTGCCCTGTTATGGGAGTGAGGCCTACGAGTGTTCTGTTGAGTCCATGATGACACAGGGCGGTTTGACACAGCACTAAAACAGAAATGTGAAAAAAGTTATTGATCTCCATCCAACAGCCTGTCTTATTATCCATCAATAAAACAGCACGGATTCTAGTTAGGAAAGCTTTGGCATCATTGAAAACATTTCATATTCCATTCATATTGAGCCTAAAGTTTATGTCCATGATTCATGTGTTTTAAATCAATGTCTAAGTCTGTTTCTATGAGAAGGAACTATTATGGGATAGACAAGAAATTATGGATTTTCTTCTACTACATGTCCTCTAGGGGGCCCCAGAGCACGACTTTCTCTGAACTGAGACCAGAGACACAGCAAATCAGATTTTCTTAGCGATACTGAGAATGGAATATATGGGATATTGCCAGTTTGACGGATGTCATTTCACTTTCATTCAGTATTCCTACTGTGAGCCTGCTTTGCCTCATCTTCAGAGGTTTATAAAATAATCCACTTGGAACCTTTGAAGGGGAATGTTCTGTGAATACAACCCTTAATATTTTATGCTACATGTACTACAGAGTACGCAGTTCTACCTCTGTGGATTCAAGGAAATATGGAGGAAGATTTTGAAGACCAAAGTGAGGAGTGTAACAATAGTGCATGTTCCACAAAGGACCAGCTATATTAGTTCCTGTTTCCCAGGAACCACCCCCGTGACCTTTGACACTGCTGGCAGGTGGCTCTTTGACATCAGCAACTTGATTGATCAATGTCCTAGCTTTTAAATGGATCCGGAAAGTGGACAGACCCATTGCTGGCTATTTATCCATATTTCATAGGGAGTCCAATTGAATTAGTCTAGTCTAAAGTCAGCCCTGGTTGTGAGCAGGAGTGTATGACATTACATGAAATTTCATTACAACGTAAAGGACTTAAAAGTCTATTGTATCCTCATGTGCATGTTAATCTGTATGTAATTATCCCTTTCTTAATTATGGTGTAGTGTCAAATGCACAAAGGCAGGCCTCACCTCCAGCTTAGCTGTCATTGAAGCCCCACAACCTGTAAACCATTTCAGGTAGCAGACATACCAGACTACGCTCCATGTAGCAGCCCCATTCAATGAAAAACTTTTGCATGTATCGCATGTATCGCATGTATGTATTTTTTATTTTTTAAATGTAAAAAATCTATCTTATATGTGTGTGTGTGTGTGTGTATGTGTCGCGGGGGGGGGGGTGGCGTGTGTGTATACATGTCTATGTTATTTCAGCGTATGTGTCTTCACCCTTCCATATATGTGTGTGAAGGTGAAATTACCTCTCTCTCCTCACTCTTCTATCTCAGAGGCGATCACAGCTCATGACGTGTGTATCTCTCTTGTCCTTGACTCTCTGGCTCTGGTTCCAGCTCCGTCTCCGCAGCCAGCGTCCGTCCGGCCGGCTGTAACTGGAGGAGGCCCCCGCTGCCACAGCACGATCATATTTTTGGGTTGAAACCGCCAGTTTTCATTTCCTCTACGAGAGTCTGCAATTAGTTATGTGACGTGTTCGGTTTATGCTCAGTAATCTGCAATTTTACACTCTGTGATCTATAATCTCTGATCTGAGGGTTGAATAGAAAAAGAAAGAGATTGGCTGTGAACATTTGTGGTTGTTAATGCTGTCACTCTGCATTTTTCTTTTCTATTGTTTTGCAGCATGTATTTAGCATGGCCGTGATAACAATGTCAGGATTTATGTGGTGTGGTGTGGTGTGGTGTGGTGTGGTGTGGTGTGTGTATGTGTCTGTGTGAATATGAGTACGAGTGTGAGTGTGTGTATAATATTACATTCATCACTGAGTAACTGTGCATTAGCTCTCTCTGCAGTACATGATCTAATCATGAGATCTGTGTGGGGTCGGGAATGCTAACACTGCAAAACTCTGATAATGCCCCGTGTGGACTCTGATAATGCCCACTGGGTAACACTGCTAATGCAATACCATGGGATGCAGGTCTACATCTGATGGATAGGAGAGATGCCTGTACTGGACACTTGTGGCTTCAGCTTCCTAAGAACCTATAGTGGTGCCCACTCTCATCCCATAACCATGAATGTGAGTGGCTCCAGGGCACCAGTCACTTCCACCAGGATCTTGTGATTCAGGGGCTGTGGGAGGTAGAATTGAGTTGCATATTTGAACCACACCACTTTAGAGTAGCGAAGGACAGGCAAAGTGGATATTCACGAGGCAGCTCTGAATTCGTTTGTTTACCATAGAGTTCATTCATTCATTCATTCATTCATTCATAGCCGCAGTGTACATAGTCAAATATCTCTGTGACTCACTGACCTGCTTTCTCATTATTGTATTTAAACTAGACCAACTGCATTCCATTGAGCCTGTGCAGATAACAAGGAAAGTGACACACACCGCCATGAATGTTGTCCTATCTGTGAAACATTCTCATGTGCCTCATACGCTTAGGGGCTTATCCAGACGTGGTGAATAGATTTAAAGAGCAATCCATGACAGTTCAAAGAAGGAAGCAGAACAGTGTGGCCGAAAGCATTACATGGAATTTATATGTCTGCTGTTTGAAGAAAAAGGACAGCTTCCATTGTGGTATCTAGAATACACTTAACATTGGTAACATATGAATACAAAATATGCAAAAAGAAATCAAACAGACACAGACTCAGTACACAGTACACAGACCACATATACATTTGTGGCACAAGGTCACCTTGTGTAGTATAAGGTCATATACTTGGACATTACAAGTTGAAGTGTGCACATGTTGAGGAAAAACCCTTAAGACATGCACAGTCAACCATTTCAGTCAAATGAATCCCCTTAGTAATTCTCAAACAAGCTTCTCTGAGCACTGCAGTCTTGTTGAGTCATGTTGTTTGAATCAGAAATGGCCCCGTTTAGTACTATCACAATGAGTCACCATGAACTGGGTTCTGAATGTTTAAAGTCATTTAGAGTCTTTCAAAAAACAAAGTGACAATTTGAGGGAAGAGGTGGAGACTAAGCCTGGCTGTAGTAGGCCATTTTGATTGGGCCATTGGAGGACAATAGGAGGACACAATGTGGATGATCTAGGTCAAAAAGAGAAGCAAACCCTTTGAGCTTTTCAACATTTTGGGCGTAAATACCAGCGCTTTCTCCTAACAAACGGTAAATATTTACCCCAAAATGTTTACTGTAATTTAACATTCAGGCGCTGCAGGACCCCACCTTGCCATGCCATGGATGAAGTACAATGCCAAAATGTCAGCATGTGCGCAGTCCTGTTTAAACTGACAACACAGGCTAAGATGCAGGGAGGTCACAAGAGGAACATGCAAAGACAAAGCTCCATGGGGAGCACCAACCTGGACTCAAACGACACACTAGGACCACACTAAAGCCTCTACAGTTTGATAATCAATTCAGTGATGTCATCAATACTGATGGTTTCTCCACTGCCACCCCAATAGCACTCTCTCTTTCTCTATCTCTTTCTCTCTCTCTCTCTCTCTCTCTTTCACTCTCTCTCACTCGCTCTCTTACACACACAAGAAAATGGACAGCTATGTTAGAATGTTTGTTTCTGACGACTCTTACCTTCCACCACACTCTGCATGGATCAGACTCATTCACAGACAGACTCTTCAATCATGACTCTTCAATCATCTTCAATCATATTTCTAAATAAACAACAATACAATTATCCAATCTCTGCTATCTCTGCAATACCTGATGTCACCTAACTGAAATGTGAGATCACTGGGAGAGAAAAGCACACTCAAAAAAGTGGCATCATTATGGACTGAGAGAGAAGACAGAATCATGTGTCATTGTGAGAAGATGGGGTTGTGGTGGGCACACCTTGAAAGTTAACGTTCCTTGACGTCAACTTTGTGAAGACCTGACCTGTCCTGACAGAGTGCAAGTCATTAGGCCGAGAGCACGCCTAGACTTCTTAACGACTACAGGTACACAGCTAAGAGTCACACGGATACGAGAGGCTCAGCTGCACCAACCATCCGAGTTTGGCAAAGGCGCTGCTGTGTCCTGGACGGCAAGGCAGTTCAGATGCATGGAGAGGCTTACAAAGACTGCTGGACATCTATCGTATTACAGAGGGCTGTGCTGGATGGATCACAGAATCATCAAAGAGCACACCCACACTGGAATAGACTATTTACTACCCTGTTATCTAAAGAGGTGTTTACATTCAGTTTTCCCCTAAACAACTCCAAACATCTGTTTATGTGAAAGTGTCTTTGTTTGTGGGCATTAAGGGATGTCTATTTAGTGCATACGGTTTTATTGTGTGTGTGTTTGTTTGTCTGTGGGTGTTAAATGGTATACTTGTGTGTGTGTTTGTGAGTCTGTTTGTGTGTGTGTAATGAGGAGGGAGTGCTAAGTGTGTACTCCAACCCACCAGGAGTGAAAAGGCCCTTCTGTGAAACAATGGCGCCACTGTCTGCTAATTGATCAGTGGCTCAAAAGGCCACACGCCTTAGTCTCCTCTTATCTCCTCTTATCGTCCGGCTTGTTTGTCAAAACAAACACCCACCCACCTCTCACTCACTCAGCTCACACAGGCCTCGGTTTAGTGATCCTTCAAAATGGCTTCCACTCCTGTCTGGCCTCTTCAGACTCCCAAGTGTGCATATTAATGAACGTAAATGAACTGAGGTTTTACTTAGTCATTCATACCTCTTCGCAAACTACTGCTGAAACATAACTTCTTCGAAATCGAGTCCATTTCTGTCTGTTGTCACTGAGGCCCCTGGTGACATCACACCCTTTGTGTCAGGGAGTTAATATGTTCCAACAAGAATGTATATGCTATTAGAACCTTCCCATTGTAACCCCACAAGGCTTATGTAACGACGGGATGAAAACAGGGACACATATTGATTTATTCACACTTGGTTAATTTGTCCACATCACATTGGCAAGCCTCTGACTGTGGGACGGCATCCGTGGTGTGGCACAACAAGCACTGCCAAATATTTACAAAACATTTACAACGCATGTACAACTTGTAGATTTGAAATCTATACCTTACAGACCATAATGAAATATGACATTATGAGTCTGGATACTTGTGAGAGTCAGACAGCGGGGGTGTGTCCGATTAAACATGTCCGATAAGGATGGCGGTTCTGTGCCGGCTTTGTGCAGCAGGGAAAAGCTGTGAGAGTGCAGCCTCAGGGTGAAATGGAAAGGCTGAGTTCTGCTTTTGGTTGCTGATGTAAATGGCACGCCCCAGTCATCCTACCAAGGGACCAATTCCTATCCATTGTCCTATTTCAAGCATTTATTTTGATTTATTTGTATTTATTAAAACACAGCTGATAGTAACTCACTGGATTGTTTTTACAGACAATAAAGAACAACTAACACTGTTTTCACATGACCTAATACATGTCTGTTGTTTTATGGTCTGTGCAATTTAATTAAGTTCACATACAATTAATTAACTGAAGAACTGGATCATCCTGCTATTGTATATCAATTAACAATTCATGTGGAAAACATTTTTGGCTCTAAAAACATTTTTATTTGTTCATATATTCTTATCTGATTTTAATGGAAATGCCCATTACATAACATGTTTTGTTGCCATGTTGTTAATTGATTAGTTTCATTGGGATTTCCATACAGAGCACTATATTGATTTTATTCTCTTTCCTTTTATGTTTCTCACAGTTCCTCAGTCGGTGTTGGGTTTCCGGAGTTGCTTTTGATTTCCACGTAATGCTCTGCTCTTCCACGGAACTGGCTGTCCCTCCTATTGTCTCCCTGTGAGTCTCGGTCATCTCAGTTTCTCAGTTTCGTGTACGTGGCTCAAGTTTTCGCACGCCTTGTGCCTGATTGCACAGTTGTGACCACTGAATCAAGATCAGTGCCATTCAAGATAAAGGTCTGCTCAGCTGAGTGGAAAAGAAGAGGAAAGGAGAGAGTAGAATTGAGTTGTGCTTTAGTTTAGAATACCAATTGCATTGTTGACCTTGTACGACAGTATGGCTTTGGGACTCCAAATGAGGATCACAAATACAATAGCTTGAAAGGTGTAACAGGCATCCTTGTAGGAATTCTACTGAACCCCTTTTTCATTAACGATCTTTCATCTTTTTGAGTGAAACCGTTTGAGTTTAATTATCTCGAGGTGTACTGGGACAGTAGTTGAAATATGTTGGATTAATGAATATAAAATGGGTTTAAATAAGAGGAAATGTGTGTCATTATTCAATTAAATGAAACTAACAAGTTGTAACACTTACCAGAGACATCAATGGAAGTTAGAATGACACCAACAGTGTAAAAAACCCCAGTAGTTTAACTGATACCAACACTGATGAGTGTAACTGGCAACACTGTTCCTTTGTAGCCCTTTTCAGCGTACATGTAACTCTACACATTTCAACACTTTTATTAGAGTAGTTTTAACACTTAATCAAATAGGACCATACATATAAAATAGCTGAACACTGTTGGTTTTGCTGTGTAAGACACATTTAGTTGTAGTCAAAATGCTGTGACTTTCCGAGACACGTGGCAGTACCTGTAGGGAGGGCCGTCCATCTGCAGGCACTAATGGGATCCACGGCGCTCTGCTTAGGTATAAACATTGCCACCTGCATGTCTCCAGTGATGGCAACCCTCCTCTTGTTTGTGTGTTTTTGGAGCACGTCAGCCAATTAAGGCCACTGGCCCCCTTCCATGTTTTGTACCTCAACATGGAATATAGGAAAGAGCACCGCACACATATGCATAGGGTGACCAGGTGTGCTGTGTTGCGTTGTACTGCACAGCATTTTGATCTTTTGTCCCACATACCTCATATTGAGATAATGTACTTAATTTTTCTTTGGTGATTTGGATTTTAATTGTCATAAATAAGAACACGTTGATTATTTTGCACATGCAGCTCATGTTGTTTCAGCATAGCTTCTACTTTATTTTTCAGCGGTGCGCCAAAAGCAGGAGCCTGGCCTGTACAAATGCATCATTAGATGTGCTAAAAGCCTGGCTTTCATCCAATGGCTGAGAAGAGAGCAGTGAAGGCGATCATCAAGAGGTTGTGACGGCGGTCGATAAAACTGTGCAGACGCGAGGCCAGTGAACTCCTCTGCCACGTCACAAAAAGCAAACCTACACAGGTGTTCACAAGCTGAAAGGCAGAATACAAATGTTTCTAATTCATTAAGGTAGGTCAAGTTTTAGGTGACTCATCCCACATTTGTCTGTGTGCGTCTGGTCACCCTAGATATGCACAGAAATCACATTGAAACAGATGGAGTGAACGGGTTTTCTTCTCCCAAGTCTTTTGTGCCTGCCGCTTCATTTTCAAAAGCGGCTTCCAACTAGTTGGATTCCCAGATAGCAACTGGTTCTGGATCAGGTCTACTGGATCCACACCAGATCTGTGCCATCTATGGGCCGGCGTCACCTGTTCTCAGGTGTGTGAATGTGTGTAAGAAGGATTTTCATTCTTTGGCTGACAGTGTGCGGTGATGACTCAATAGCTCTCTCTCTCTCTTAGTTATGCCTCCCCTTGCCATGTCGACTGAATCACCCCTCCCAGCGGAGTATCCTTAGGAAGAAGAGAAGACACAAGGTGAATGTGTAGCCATGTATGCGACTATTTTCTGCTCTCTGGCAGCAGCAGCTCCTTTAGAAGGACACCGGGGGATAGTGTGCTATGAATCACCCACACGTGTTTTTTTTTCTTTTCCTGATAGATGAGCCTCTCAGACATTCACTGCACACAGTGCCATCCTCTGTAGAGAGTGAGAAGTGGCAGGTGGCCAATCGATAAAATAGAGGGAGAACTTTTACACACTGAAGTGGGAACTGTTGCTTTGGTGACCGTTTTGAATATTCAATGTGGACATTGATTACAAAGATTACAAAGATTTGGAAAGGAGTTCCTACTTGGACCTATGTCATGTATATATATATATATATATAGTATATATTTTATACATATACAGTATATATAAATAATGTATACAAATATAGTATATCCAGGGGATAACTGCTGGTGGTCACTGCTGTTTAAGGATTTGAAGTTTAGTTCTGTGTGCAGCCGATTCAGAGTCACCCCAAGGTTAAGTTCAGGAAGTAACTCACTGGCAGGGGAAAAGGCATAACCTTTGTTCCAGGCCAGGATATAAAGTCATCATATTTAGTCAGCGTGATTCAACTAGTCATTATGTAAACTGAGAGGAATGACGTCTGCACATATGACTACCAAAAGGAATGCTAATCTAAAGCACAGAACAGACAGTGGCGGGCTGTGGCCCTCTCCTTCCTCTTCCTTTATTTAGACTAATACCACTACAGCCAACATCACACCATTCACTACTGTCTACTACCATGAGGCCCAGCTGTGTGGAAGGGCAGGAGTATGGACAATACAAACTCAAGTTGACAAATAAAATCTGGCAGAAGGTTATGTCAGCACATTCTTACGCTCTGTAAAGGTTACCACACACACACATTGCCACAAATACACACACACACACACACACACACACACACACACACACACACACACACACACACACACACACACACACACACACACACATACACACACACGCATATAAGGATGAATGCCATCATACTTTCAACTTGGATCCAGACCATTTCTAAAGAGGTTACACTGTTACACCCTATCACTTCCCCTTATTGGCCCAATTAGAAAAAATGAAACTCAATTAATACAAACCTTCTGTCGCAGACTTTGCGACTCTGGATAAAGTCACAGGTCACTCAGTGGTCAAACACAGATGCAAGTGGGTATATCTTTATTAAGTGTAAGGGCATCCACTGCACAGTTGGAGCACAAACTTAGCCTCTGACCCAGGGTGGACTTTCACTGCCATGACTGCCGTGGTGAAAGGGATTAGATTAGAAACTGAATCTGCTACGGGGCCTCATTCATCAATACAAACTCATTTAGGGTGTCCTCTAATGGGGTTTGTAATGACAATTTGGTAAAATGAGGATTCTGAATGACAACAAAGAGTTTTTTTAGAGCTGGTTGTCATTTAGAACCAAACATACTGGAACCAACTTAGAGAGAAATGCTTGTTTTCAACCACACCACACATAGTTTTCACCAGGTACTTGTAAGTAGATTGCAGCTGAATAATCTTTTTTAGTCTAAAAGTAGATGTCTTGGACACTTGGAAGCAGAGCGGGGCTTTCATGTGGAGCTTTTCCGTGAGAAAAGTTGATTTGGAGAGGTAAGTGGAAAAAGGCCTAATGAAATCTTACTGAAGTCATCTTACATCATTGTTTCACACCATAAAACACGTTTGATTCCAACTCTCTGACTGGAGTAATATTTCCGTTTAACAAAGAGAATTTCTGTAAAAAGGAAGAGCTGTTCTACCAGAAAGACCCAGGAAGCCAATTTGAATCTGAACAAGTAACAAGATAACTATTCAGAAGAATTGTTTATAGTCTTTGAGAGTAGGCCCCATCCTCGGTCCAGATCGAGACAGCAGGAGGAGAACCCCCCCCCCCCGGACATCTGGACAGGGACCAAACTTGTGGTCACCTGAAAGCAGCAGAACAAGTACGTTAGTCGAGTCCTTTTAAAGACAGGTGTAAACCGGTGATTGGTCAGGAGTAATCAATGAATAAATTAGAGTTTTCCTGACAGATCTTGCGCTAAAGCTTCCATGTCTCTGGATGACCCAAAGTTGTAAAAATTCGGCTACATTTGTTTTTCTAAGAGCTTGTCAAAGTATACATCATGTCTTAACAAAACTCAATGTTTTACTATCAAAATTGAGGAAGGAGTTGTAATACATCAATTGAAATTTCAATTTAATATGTCTATTAAATAATGTGGATTTCTGAGTCATGTGCTTGTCTCACACACAACAGTCAAACATGTAATGCTCAAGATCTTTACCTGACAATGATTAAGCAATATAGTACGAGTGCGAGTGGGGTAGGTAAGGGATATTCCCACGGGTGGTGTTCGGCCGTAGCCACGAGGCCGGAGGCCGAGTGGCGCAGGCAACAACACCCGTGGGAATATCCCTTACCTACCCCACTCGCACTCGTACTATATTGCTTAATATTGCCTTCATTATATATTAACGTAGTGGTAAGATAAAGCTGGTAGGTTAGCTATGTCAAGCTAGCGTGCCTTGTTCTGTCCAGTTTTACAATCACATTTGTTTTTCATGTTCCATGTTTCCCTTTTTTACACGTTTACAATTAAATAAAAGATTTAAAGATATCACATGGTGTCTTTATTGGTTTGGCTTAATGGTATTAACTTTGCAAATAATCCCTGGTAGATAACTTGTCATCCGCAGAATTGTAAGATATAGTGTGAACAGTATTACAGATGGTAGGCACTATAAGTACACCAACCTTTCCAATTAACAAATGTTGTTGCTTATAATTATTACTAGTAGTGACATCTGTAGAGGCATTTATTACCAGTAGCTATTTCTTTATCAAAATGGCACAGCCTAGACATTGAGAGACAACCCATTGCGTGAGTACTTTTACTTTTAATACTTAAAGTAAATTTAAAAGTAAGTACTTTTTACTTTTACTTAAGTAGGATTGTTGATGTAGTACTTTTACTTTTACTTTTATCTTCCTGGGTACTTGTACTTTTACTTAAGTACTAAACTTCAGTACTTCCTCCACCACTGCTAATAGACTCTATCGGGTTCTCCCAACACGTAAACACACCAACCCACCATCATAATCACACCATTGACCTTGTATTAACACATGGTCTAGAAATTGACCGCCCTCTAGTTCTACCCCAAAATACTACCCTTTCAGATCACCACCTAATTACATTCAACATGAAATTAGATCTCCGTCCAACAACGGAATTAACCCACTTCTACAGCCGTTGTCTGTCCGACAGGACTACAGCAGAATTCATATCAAAACTACCAGTCGCTCTTGCCACAGCTCCTACCACTGGCAAAGTAAATGACGAACGCACACCCCCACCCCATATCGACCTACTAACGGATGGCGTCATACATGCGCTCCACTCAACCCTTGATGCTGTTGCGCCACTAAAAAAGAGAATAAGAAAACTGAAAAGACTGGCCCCATGGTACACTGATCAGACTCGTGCACTTAAACAAACCACACGAAAACTAGAAAAAAAAATGGTACTCCACCAAACTTGAGGTATTCCACCTGGCATGGAAGGATAGTCTTCTAAGCTATAAACGAGTACTTTCTGAGGCGAAATCGGCTTACTACTCTTCACTGATTGATAATAATAAAAACAACCCCAAGTTCCTATTTAACACCATTTCTAGGCTAACAAAAAACCACAATACAATCGATCATTCTGTTCCCATAAGCTTTAGTGGTAATGATTTCATGACCTTTTTCAATAACAAAATTCTAACAATAAGAGAACAAATTCATAGTCTCCTCCCCCTCTATGACCTTACACCTCTTCCAAAATGCCCTATGGCTATGGCAACACCCCCTCAACCTGGTGCCCTCCTTGAATCCTTCGCACCCATTGACCTCCCTGAACTAAACTCCCTGATCCTCTCATCTAAATCATCGACGTGCCTACTAGATCCTATCCCCACAAAACTTCTTAAACATGCACTACCCTTATTAAGTGAGACATTACTTAATGTAATGAATAATTCACTAATTTCAGGATACGTCCCCAAATCATTCAAAATAGCAGTGATCAAACCATCTCTCAAAAAACCTAACCTTGATCCTGATAATCTAGCTAACTATAGACCCATATCCAATCTCCCCTTCTTGTCAAAAATACTTGAAAAAAAATAGTAGCTAAGCAACTTACTTCCTTTTTACACCAAAACAAAATCGAAGAAACCCTCCAATCTGGCTTTAGAGCCCACCACAGCACTGAAACGGCCTTAGTCAAAGTCCTGAATGACCTACTAATCGCATCCGACCATGGGTGCACCTCAATACTAGTTCTCCTAGACCTTAGTGCCGCCTTCGACACTATAGACCACCATATCCTATTACAGAGACTTGAACATCATGTTGGCATTAAAGGCTGTGCCCTATCCTGGTTTAGATCTTACCTCTCTGATCGCCATCAATTCGTTCAGGTCCATGAGAAGTCATCCAATCACACTAGAGTAAGCTACGGTGTTCCCCAAGGCTCTGTCCTCGGACCACTGCTCGTTTCCCTTTACATGCTACCCTTAGGTGCTGTCATAAGGAACCATGGCATTAACTTCCACTGCTATGCTGATGACACCCAACTCTACCTATCCATGAAACCTGATGAAATTGTTCATTTACCCAAGATAGAAACTTGCCTGCAAGATGTAAAATCTTGGATGGCTAACAACTTCCTGCTCCTCAACTCTGATAAAACTGAGGTTATGCTTGTAGGCCCCGATCAATTGAGAATGACACTATCTAGCCATCTATCCACACTCGATGGCATCCCAACACCCAATACTAGCATCAAAAACATTGGGGTAACTATCAACCAAGACCTTCTACTTGACTCACACATAAAACAGATCTCAAAGACATCATTTTTTCATTTACGCAATATTGCCAAAATTAGAAAAGTCCTATCCCTCCAAGATGCAGAAAAACTAATCCACGCATTTATTACTTCCCGACTAGATTACTGCAATGCTCTCCTGTCCGGATGCAGCATCAATTCAATAAAGAGCCTCCAACTTATACAGAACGCTGCTGCCCGTACACTCACCAGAACTAAAAAATATGAGCACATCTCACCTGTACTTGCCTCTCTGCATTGGCTCCCTGTCAAAAGTAGAGTTGATTTCAAAGTACTCCTGCTAACATACAAAGCCCTAAATGACCTGGCTCCAAACTACCTTAAGGAATTAGTTGTCCCCTACTGTCTCCAAGACCGCTCCGTTCCCAGAGTGCTGGCCTCCTTGTAAATCCAAGAATATCAAAAACCACAGTAGGAGGCAGAGCCTTTAGCTACCGAGTCCCCCTCCTCTGGAACAATCTCCCTGCCTCCATTCGAGATGCAGACACTCTACCGATATTCAAATCGAGACTAAAGACATTCCTCTTCAGTGCATCCTATAGCCATAAGTAACTGCGTCAACTAAGCCTAGGGGCTGAGCAGGGGCGAGAGACAACAAGGCCAATCCCGGCATGGAGGTTACCCTGCCCATTTTGGTGGCGCGCCTCTCATCCCTCACTCCTGTGATGCTTTTCCATAGGGCCACTTGGTAGATAGGTAAACAGATGCTAGTGTGAGACAAAATTAAACCAAAACCTACATTGAGGGCACTTTAGAAAAGTGTACTTAAAGGTCAAAAAACCGAAACATACACCTAGAATCTAGGCCAACCCTTAAGGGACAATTAAGAACATCAGAAACCCATTGGTGGAAAAAAATAAATAAATAAATAAAAAATATAAATAAATAAAAATAGATACACACCCGCTCTGCCCCTGTCCTGCTTAGTTGGGCCTGGGGGCTGAGCGGGTGAGAGAGACAATGCCTAACACGGCAGGGAGGCTGTCCTGCCAGACCCGGTGGCGCACCTCTTAGTTCTCTCAATCCTGTGATGCTTTCCATGGACCACTTGGTAGATAGGTAAACAGATGCTAGTGTAAGACAAAATTACATAAACCAAACAAATCTAAACACATGTAATACCCCCCTAATCAACTAAACTGGACTAAAATCTAAATAATATATTAAATAATATTCCCTTACACCTAGCCAGGCAGCCCCTCTCCCTCTCTCTCTCGCTCTCTCTCTCCCTCCCTCTCCTCTCATATCACATTGCTAATGCTTATAATAATAATACTGATAAAATGGCCATATTGCCTACTGTAAATCTACTACCCAAAGGTATCTCCTTATCTGTTTCTGAAATAAATGTCTACTAACAAAAATGTTCTCTCTCCCTTGTAGCATGTTCCAATTGCTGATGGAAGTGGAAACATTGCTCCTCACCCCCACTACTCCTCAACTACGCATATGGACAGCCAAACTCTACCCACTCACTCTGTTCTTTTTCTTTTTCTCCTAATCCAGACTATCTTCGCTATGGGACGCTGCTGTAATCTCTCCACCCGGTATACCCGTAGAAACCCTCTGCCAATTGCACCCACCGCCACCGCACTGCCGTACACTTACTCTACCTCATATCCTATGCTAGCATTTATATACAATACATAATATTGCCACCATCAACATGTTTCTCTGTTCCTACTCCCCTTACCCCTGTAACAGTAAACCTTTGAGCACAGTGTATACCCACTAAACTGGTCTTGTTTGTATCATGTATTTACCACCGGATGTCTGTATATATATTATGTACACCTACCAAATGCAGGATATGTACAACACCTGTTGTTTCCCATCCCCTTCTGCCACACAAACCTCCCCCATCCCCCCTTCCTATCTCCATCCGGCCGACCTCAAGCAGATGGGTCCCCCCTTATGTGCCGTGGTTCTGCTTAAGGTTCCTTCCTGACTAACAGGGAGTTTTTTCTTGCCCGTGTTGCCAATGTGCTTGCACTAAGGGGGTTCAGGCTCTGGGCTCTGTAAAGCGCCTAGAGACAATTGTATTGTTATGGCGCTATATAAATAAAATTGAATTGAATTGAATTGTTTCATCGCGGAGTGATTTATTATTAGCTGTGAAAAGTCCGAGTTGGGATGTCCTGGGATATTCCAACTCATGGAACGTCTCTCGTCCAATCAGAAACAGCTAAATAATTCAATAGAATCCAATTGTTTTATAACAATATTTAAATGCATAGCAAGAATTACTTTGTCATAAACTGTGTCTCAATATTTACATGGAGACAGTTTTCATGTTGTAATCATTACAATATCCTACTGCTTAATTCCAACCGTGTATTTCAGTCAAATTCAACTGGATTCTTTATCAAACTCTTTAGCCTCTCACACAAATCTGTCATGAAAACAGAGTGTGATGGGCAAAGGCCACTGATGTATTTTTTTCTTTCAACTCCTCGCGGCCGTTAACATTTGAGCGCAAGTTTTACAGCAGGTTGTAATGACCCGAGGGTCCCTTGTAATTAAATTCCTGCGGTGCTCGTGCCACTCACAGCTACTCCTCACAAATCCCGGCCCATTCCAGCCCAAGGCTCGCGTAACCGCAGACCCCCCCCCCGCCCGCCCCTCACACACACAGACACAGAGGGCCCACAAGCCCAGGTCTCCACGTCTGACCTGTGAATATGACACATTCCCTTCACTTTACAGCCTCCCTGGTAATTTAGCACGTTGAGGTGGTGCAGGCGGGGATGGTGGGGGGTTGCCCCACACACTGGCTGTCTGTGTTATCTGGTGGAAGGGTCTGAGTGGGAGGCGAAATGGGGGTTAAGGGATGCTGATTCCGGAGGTGGAGTGAGGAGCAGAGGGACAAATACAGAACAGGTATGGGGGCCACACCCCTCCAGTTTCGCGTTGCCATAGGGTAGAGGAGGTCCTAAGGGCCCCCCTTTTAAAATGGAAGTATATATACTTTATATACATTTATGTATATATGTTTGTATCTATGTTAAGGATACCGGTTTATTTATATCTATGTCAAAGATGTAGCATATTTACATATATACATACATATATTTATTTTTATTATACGGCTCTTCAGAATGTTCCAAAAAGTTCCGTTGATTTGAATGGGCCATCCCAACGTTCGCCGGTGAATATTTCCTGATATTCACAGCTGCGAAAAGATATTGACCGCTGTCATTGGCAACGGGTTTTTTTGCTTCTAATTCACATCTTTCATATCATTCCGCAAGTAGTCCGGTCATTTAACGTAACAGACTCATTGTAATTTGAAGTCAGCAAGTAATGGGTTGCTACGCAACACCTGAAATTTAAAAGTTCTATTTGCTTGAAGAACTATTTATTTCTTAGCGGAAATCACGAAACCGCAACTAAATCATTAAAAAGAGGTATTTTGGAGGAATGTCTTCTATAGTTTTTGGCAAGTAACCGTATAATAAGCGGGATTATCCAAAAATAAATCCCTTCAGGACGAAATAATATTTTTGGATAATGACCTCCGGACAATACATTATCCCTTACATATTAGATTAGATTCCACTTTATTGTCATTGCACAGAGTACAAGTACTGAAACAATGAAGTGCAGTTAGCATCTAACCAGAAGTGCAAAAAGCAGAAGAGTGCAGAGTATGTGCATATGTATAGTGGTAAAATAAAAATAAAATAGGATATATACAGTAGGATATAAGATATATGGGGTATATCTACAGTATGTTAAGAAAGATCTCATGTAGGTGCTTAAAGCTACCACTGCCACTTACTGTGATCCAGATAAACAAACAAACAAACAAATCATGGGTGCAGGCGGTCCAAAAATGTCCGAATGTAAGGTTTTGTGCTCACAGGATAATCAGTCTGGCTCCTGAGCGCTCTAAATCAGATTGAACCTCTTTACAAGTTACAAGTCTTTTATTTGTCAGATGCACAAAATGACACAGGGTCAGACTGGGCACTGAAATTCTTATGACAAGACGCCGCCCAAACCTACCATACCATAACATCACATACTATAACATAACAAACCATGACGTACACTCTGCAAGTACTATGAACATAATTTACACATAATAGACATATAAACATATAATAACCTAAATAAACTTACTCAATATACAAGAAAAATATACAATACGATGTGCGATACGATAAACATATACCAACCTATACATATAATACTAAATATACATATAACAGCCTATACATATAATACTAACATATATACATATAACATATAATACACATATAATAAATTATGCTAACCTATACTAACCTACACACAACCCAGTGAGGGAGTTACAGGTAGTGCAATTTTCTGATAAGTATTACTGCTAGTGCAAACAGTAGGTAGGAAGTGACAGTATATGTAGTGTAATGCAAACAGTAATATGAAAGTGACAGTGGCAGTGCATAAGTGGCGGTGGAGTATCAATGTCCATTTAGCAGCCTGATGGCCCTGGGGTAAAAGCTGTTCTCCAGTCTGCTTGTACGAGACTGGATGCTGCGGTACCGCCTTCCAGAAGGCAGCGGGGTAAAAATTCTGTAGGCTGGGTGGTAGCAGTCCTTGAGGATCCTGCCAGCTTTCTTGAGGCATCGTGTGTGGTAGGTGTCCTGCAGGGCTTGGAGCTCCCTGCCGATGATGAACTCTGCAGTCCTGACCACACTACGAAGGGCCTTGCGGTCCTTGGCTGTGCAGCTCCCATACCACACTGTGATGCACCCAGTCAGGATGCTCTCTATTGTACACCTGTAGAAGTTGGTGAGGATGACTGGGTTCATGCCAAACTTCTTCAGTCTCCTCACGAAGAAGAGGCGTTTCCGGGCCGCTTTGACAACCTTGTCCGTATGAGCAGACCAGGTGAGGTCATCGCTGATGTTCATTCCGAGGAACCTGAAGCAGCTGACCTTTTCCACTGCGGAACCGTTGATGTACAGGGGTGCGTGCTCCTCCACCTGCCGTCTCCTGTAGTCCACAATCATCTCCTTTGTCTTGCTGAGGTTGAGAGAGAGGTTATTGTCCTGACACCATGTAGTCAGGTTAACAACCTCCTCTCTGTAGGCTGATTCATCATTTCCAGTGATGAGGCCCACAATGGTTGTGTCATCAGCAAACTTGACAATGAGGTTGGAGCTGAGGTTGGATCTTTGGCTTCGGCTAAATTAGCTAAATCTAATCTCTCTTGTGGTGCAATGTTTTCTGCAGTGTTGTATGCAACGTGGATTTAGTTTTCTGACGAATCCTTTCCTTAGAAAGAAACTACATACAAAGATAGTGCTTTCTCATCCATTTTAATTGAAAGATGGTGAGATCTCAGTGAAGCACTTAGGGAAAATCCTCCACTGTGTGTACCCCCCTGTACCCTCCACCTGTCTTGGGCAGCAAGGTCAAATGGTCTGGTGCTTCCTTTGTGAATACAACAAACAATGTTATCTGATTGTGACACACGTAAGTCACAAGTTCACAATGCTCAAATCAAGAAACCACAGCAGAGCAAGGCCATTCAAACCAAGTTAAGGTTTGATGGCATTTTTTGTACATCAAAATCAGGCATGCCTGTGCCTCTAAGTCTGCTTTTTGGCATTTGTGACCTCGTTAAATTGACAGGCTGGGACAGATGCTGCAGACCCATTTCTCTACACTATCACAATTACCACTTCCCTATCTATGTTTCTGCATACAAAATGTTAGTGTGTGTAACAGAAACTTATAATGGTCTGCTGGGCAGACTAGGTTCCACCTATCACTGCTTCTCAAACTGGTGTAGTGTAGTGGTGTAGTGTAGTGACCTTAAGTCATGAAACTATCAAAGTGCATTTACATGGAAAATGTTACTCTGCTACAATCTCTCAAAATCAGACCAATGAGCTCATTTCAATGCCAGAATTCAGATTATCTGTGAGGGACACAACTATACATCTCCTGATTATTGCCATGACATTTTAGAGGTGACTGTGATTACACTCATATCGATACAAATGGTTCTCAAGAAATACTTAAACTGATCTATTTAGTGAGCAACCAGTACAATAAAAAGGGCAGTACAATAAAAAGTGTTCTAAACAAGATAAAAAAACTTTAATATGTATAAGTGATATGTTTCAATCAGATGGCATTACGATACAATGCTGTGATACAATGCTGTCAAGCCAGAGTGGGTTCATTTCAGCACAGGCGTTACCAAGGGTTGAGCTGCGCCCTAAAAAGCTGTCCTTTGTTTGTCTTCTTCCCTGGTGCCGTAATCAGGGAAAACGCTTTGGTGCAGCAAGGAAGGACAAAAAAGGAAATCAGTAAAACAATAAAAATTGACTGAAGTCAGCCTTGTTTGTTTGTAACTATTGCCTATACCTGTGACAGGCATGATGCCATTGCAAATGCTTTGCAAAAAGGGGAACTAGATAAGAGAGATAGCAGCACTACTTACACCACACAGGAAACACAGTCAAGGTTTTGTATAGATAGCTAGCACTCAAATTGCAAACATGAAAACAAATGGCAGCTAGATGTCCACTTGAAAACCCACCTGGCCTAAACTACCTAACAGGGGCTGTGAATTCCTGCTCAGTCCAGTCAAGACTTTGCCTGGTGGTGAGAATGCTGGGAAATAATACCACTCTCCCTGACTCCTGGGGAAAGAGAGTGTAATTGTGGGGAAAACAGAGAGAGCCTAGTGATGACCGGCAAACTCCCAGTGGCCAGGCTTTGTAAATCGGCCTCTCATGCCATTCACTCCCCGGGCATTACAACACCCTGTCTTGAACCGCCGGAGGTCTGTCAATGAATCCTTTCCGCTCCTTGCTTTTGTGTGGCGCTCTCAGGCCCCACTATGTGATCAGGAAAGGTGATTCCAATTGCCAACGTTTTCATGCAGGAGAGTGAGAACTGTAATCTAAGACTACTACCTATGGCAAAGCAAAACATTTGGAGTAAAATAGTAGGGATTGAAAGGAGAAGTCTAGGTGAAATTCCCTTAAAGTGCATTGTTGATTTCTACTGAAAGAATGATTGACCCAGTAAGACATACTGTACCTATTGTGAAAGTTAATTTGATAGAATATACTTTTTTTACCCTCTTTTCTTAAAGCCATATCTAGAACTTAACCGTACATGTTCAAATAACCTGTGAACCTTGAAAGTCTTTCGTCAGTGTTTGAGGTTTCATTGTGAAGTATAGCCTATGTTTTGATTCTGAACTTTCAACAGTAATCCCACACACTGACGCTGTCCACATTGGAGGCGAGCTGTGACTAATGACCAAGAGGTGCAAATGATTTTCCAAGAACGTGACAAACTGTGTATTGAAGATCACTCTAACCTGACTTGTGAGAACCAAATGACTGTTGTGTCAACATTTTAGAGAAAATGTTCCCCTTCCTGTCATTGTTCCTTATTAATAATGTAGCTCTCATTGAAGTTAAACATAATAATCTATTCATAAGATGCAGGCAGTGACATTTTCTGCAATGCACCACAAGTATATTCTGTACACACATTTCTGGGGGGATGTACTATCACAATAGCCTATAGGCCTACTTGCGAAGAGATATTTGCTCCTAAAAGAAAAGAAAAAAACATTCCCTCATCTAATTCCCTTGCACCTATAAAGAACATCATTAATGAACCAGCAACAAGAATGTTTGTCAGTTGTCATTTGTCTGTTTTATAGCTTTGGCCATATATTTCACTTCGATGGTCAGATGACCTTCAAAGCCAAATACCAGACCAGGAGGAAAATGATATTAGGCTACAACCTGAAAAGCCTGCCACTTCAAAAATAGAAACCTGTAGATCAAATCTCATACATCTTCCCATATACCAAAGCACTCCTCCACGTGGTTTTATGTTTCAAGCATATCTGTATGAAATGAAAATGATTCTCTCACAATAGTTTTGTTCAAATGTAGGCCTTCCACATGGTGTGCGCCTACTACAGACAACCTTGCAATAAAAACTCACATCACTTCTGTCATTTTTGTGACTTTCTGTACATTACCGTGAATTTTGGCAAATAAAAAACCTGTATAGTTTTTTGTTTGTACAATGATGTTCTGGTTTTTATTTCCTTAGATGGCTCAAGAGGTTGGTGGTATTTACTCAACCTGCCTGAATGTAGTAGCACACTTTAGAAATGGCATCCCGTTGAAAGCTAATTGCTTTAACTGGATTATGGGCACCAGGGGTGTCGGGTAATGAGAATGGGTTTGAGGTAGTCCTCACCCCATAGTCATCCATCTGTGCAGAGACAAGTTTATACAACTTAAAGAGAGAGTGAATTAAAAAATTACTCTCTCGCTCTCTCTCTCTGTTTGTATGTAAGTGTGTGTGTATGTTTCCGCGTGTTTGACTATCTGTGACACAGGGTGTGCCTAGCCTATTTGCATGATAATGTTCTGCTGCATGCTGTTTTGTTTGTAAACACTACACCCCCACCCCCACAAAACAATTAGCACACTTAAGTAAATATCAGTTTCAGTATAGACCCATTCCAGCTGTGTTTCAATCACTGTCTCACAGCACAGGACAGTATCTGGATCATTTCACATCTGTATGCATGGACATCTTCACATGTAAATTGTGTTGGCTAAAAGCGTCTGGTTACTGGTTATGTAGATTTACATTTCATATAGGCTAAATGCAGCAAACAACTTTCGAATGAGCTTTTATACTTGTAATAGGGCTACACAAACAATACAAAAAAACACCTGAAACACTTTGAAAAAGAAACATGTATTTTTATTTAATTAATGCAATTGCTTTTCTTCCTCCCGGTAAATATAGGATTTATTTCTTCTTTACGCCTTCCATTATGTGTGTGTATCTGCATTTCATGTTTTAATTAGGCCTACTTTAACTTATCCATATGCTGTAATATGCAGACCCACACATGTTGTATTATGAAGGTTTACTTCTTTTCGATCTTCAGTGTTTTACTGCTTTTGCTGCCAATATCAGTTTCACTGATTTGCTGTCAATCTCTTTAATTGACAAATAAGTTAAGGTGCTGCGTGGACAAAAAAAACTATAGCACATACTTGCGAAGCCTGCATCGATACAAACTCGCTGTTGGAGGGTTTCATAAGACAATTCCACTCCCTGCTAATTGGTTTTGGATGGCACTTAATATGGCGGATCCTCCACGTGAACGCGTAAACGGAGAGGAAGCGGGTAGGTAGAGCTACGGCGCTTTCACACGCGACAAAAACACGCCTTCTCCTAACCACTTTAAAAAAACATGACACTGAAATCTCGCGAGTTTACGCTTGCATGGAACCCACCCCTCCAGTGATGCCCTACTGCAGTGTGTGTATATAGGAGCGAGGGACTCGCTGGAGTCTAGGAGGAGTTGCGGCAAGGTCGGGAAAGCATCCTTTGACTATAAACACTCAAATAGACCAGCCACGGGAACAATTAGCATTACAAAGTCATCTCGCAGCTTAAAGACCGAGAATTGTCTCGGCTCTTTTACTTGCACTGAGCAGCATCAGTTGGAGCCGAAAGCAGATACCTTCTTCTTACTGAGCTTGTTGAGTGAGCTAACATTCTCCATTTGTGTCCGCATGTCTGGAGTCGTGCTGCCAGTTTGAACGCGGCAAAGCGGCAGTCACCCTCACTGAATTTGAAGGCACGTTTCCTGTGAACGAGCATCCAGGCAGACTTTCACCACCAGGGAAGTGGACGGGATTGTGCCTGCTACTTCTATGTTTGGGACATCTGGTACAAGGACGGTAACATCAGTTTAGTGTAGTTGACGCGAACAGACACGAGTTGAGGTAAACATTTAGCTAGCTATTGTTTTCAACAGCCCACCCTCTGCTGATAGGTAACGTTGATATTTGCCATGTCAGACCCAGCGTCACCGGCTGACTCTCCCGCTCAGGGAGATCAAGCCCCGCCAGAATCCGAGGGGCTGACCGTGGACGCTGGTTTGAAACCTGCCGGTCCGACACCAAGCCAGAGTCGGTTTCAAGTGGATCTCGTGACAGAAGCAGCCGGCGCCGCGGCTCGAGATGCTTCTGAAAATGCATCTGGCGACAAAGCCGCTCCCGTTTCGGAGGAAGCAGCCAGCGGCGAGGAGGCGAAGGGCAGATTTCGGGTAGTGAACTTTGTGGATCCAAGCGGGGCTGAGAGCCCACCAGACGGTGCCCCCGAGGGTTACCAGAATGGAGACACCGTAATGAGTGAAAGTAGCCTGCATTCATCGACTGGAGGCCAGCACCAATATCACTATGACACTCACACCAACACCTATTACCTAAGGACTTTTGGTCATAACACCATAGATGCGGTTCCGAACATCGACTTTTACCGGCAAACTGCAGCGCCCTTGGGCGATAAGCTCATCAGACCCACCCTTTCAGAGCTGCATGACGAGTTGGACAAGGTAAGCCTGTGTTAAATGTCCAGTGATGTAGTATACCGTCGCAGCCTGTGCATGCTCCTTAGAAGGCTTTCACGGGGTGCCAGTATTATCGCAGCACTGCTAGACCCTCGTGATACTTTGACTGTCTTTTAGACGATGACCTAGTCAAACCGAAGACCCTCGAAAAGGATAGACAGTGTGTAGGTTTTTAGTGTTAGACAGCAACTAAGGTGTTACGTTATATGTCTTATTAGATGAAAGCGAAAAAACTAGCATACCGGTAGACTTATCATGTGGCTAGGCCTGATGAGTTGAGTGCGGCTGAGACCATAGCTGAGCAGATGACTTGACTATCAGAGCTATTGCATAGGGTTCCGACGGTCTCTGCTCACGAAGTCGAGCTTTGTCATGAAGTCGGAAATCCCGCTTAGCTACGTTTACTTTCGTTGTTTTAAAAAGAAAACGGTTCGAAATGATCATTACTCTTTTACCGACATACATTAATTGCACATTGTTTTGTTAGTCGTCTTCTGAACTCACGTGTTTCTAAACACGTTTGTACGTCAGGCAGTAAGCAAAACACCTAATCTCATTTAGTGGAAACTATCGCTAATGAATAACCGTATTGATGTCAAGTATATTCGCATCTCTTGACGCCAAGCTCCAATAAACTCATTAAGAGCTTGGTGTTTTTCGGAGTTCTTGTGAGCCACATTTAATGAGCACCCAACCGTTTTGTGTCAAGAGAGGACCGCGTTCATTACTGATGCCTGTGAAGTGTAATTGTTCCTTTCAAAAAACCCTCTGGCAAGTTGGCCATTGAAGTAAAGGCTATGGTATTTGTTATTCAGATAATAGTAATGACAACTTAAACTAACAACGTAGTCAGTGTTGGGGAGGCATTCCTTGTTTGGAGTCATCCTTATATGTGCTTTTACTGCTATGATAAGATGCAAGTTGTCCCTTGTCCAGTGGACAGAATTGCTCTTAACTTCTGTAATACAAACAGTACACATTCTCAACTGCTAGCTCTGCAGTCATCCTGTGAAATGTCAAGGGGGACATGGCTTTGGTATGAAATTATGATTGTGCATCTTCCTGTCTAAATTCTTACAAGATGAAAGAAAAACAACAGAAAGCCATGTCATGTTGACATTCCAGCATAGAGAGTGAGGTGAGGAAATGGGCTAGTTTAGGGAGAAGGACATTCAAGGTTTTCCCCCTCCCTCTTGGGGCTCTTGCTACTCTATCCTATCCTTCACCACCCCCCTCCTTCTTTACTATGTCTCTCTCACATGGCCTTTCTCTGTTGCCTTGGACTCCTCTGTTTCCTGTTTGAATAATCAGTCATTTTAAAGTTACACTCTGGACAGCAAGCCGTCCTGGATTATCTTATGAAATTTGCTCTGTTCTTTGTCACCTTGCTCCTGCAGTGTCCCTTTACTTACACTCACACTCACTCACATACTCACACACACAGACGCACTGCATCGAAACTGTGCAGTTGGTAACATTTCTGTTCCCTTACGGTATGTATAGGATGACATTTTCCAGCTGAGACAAACACATTTTATAGCTGATCATGTGTATGTTTTGTTTCCCCCCAGTTAGACCTAATCTTCAACATTCTAGTCTGGAGTCCAAACACATGTGACTGATCACAGACAAGATGCTTTGCCGTGTGTCTCACGTGCTCTATGCCGGCATCTCTCTGAAACTGTGCCTTTTTTGGCAGCGTGCATCCATGACTGTGCACTGGGCAGCTGTTTGTAACCCGATCCTCGTAGAAATGCACTGTGACGCATCATGTTTGCTATGACTATAAATACAGATGTAGCCGTTTTCTTAGTGCACAAGTGCTTTAATCTGTAGCTGTCATTGTTATATTTGCACAAAGTCTTAAGCAACTGTGAGGTTGGATCACGGTGTCCTTGAAGATCACTCCGTTCCTGTTTATCCCTACTACATTTCTGACACTTGGTTGTTTATTTATATGACTGCAATCAAACATTGTTGTTTCAGCTTATTTTTCCTCTTCCTGGTGACCTTCCAGCTTGACCTCGTTTTGTCTTGGCTTCTGAATGGTTCAGGAATGGGACTCAAATCAGTTTTTAATGAAAAGGAATTTAATTGAAAGGTTATTAGGTTGCACTCTGTTATGGATGAAGTACAACAAGGCAGCAGGCTTAATATGCAACATTTTGAAACGCAGTACGACTTGGCACTGCATACTTACAAATTAATAGAAAGTAGTAGTTAAAATTGCACGACTGTTGTTAGTAACTGGGTTCAGACAGACCGCGCTCAGGATTGAGCATAGATACGCAGCTGTGTTGGGAAACTTTTGAAAGTTTCTGTGTAATGCTGTGTAATGTGAGTGGGGAGAGCTACGACTTACTAGCTGTCTACAGGAATACCACTGGAGAACTAGTTGATTTTTGTGGAATTCATAATTCTGAAAGAAAAGTGAAACCTTTAGCTAATTACTGTAGTCATAGTGCTGGGTAATGAATTTTCTGGTAATTTGCGGTTCGCGTGAGAATGTCATTAGCTATGGTTTATACAGATTTGTGTATGGTAAGGAAGTCAACATATAACAAGTTAATTCGACGAAGATAACGTGAATTTCGAATCATTAAGTTGGGCAAAAGGTGAAGCACGAAGCAAGTCCCCAAATAACAAAATAAATATTTAAAATCTATCCAACAGGCTTGGGCTAATGTGCTATGATTTCAGGGATAAAAATAGGCCCTATGTTTGTTTATATTTTTTAATTCTATACATTTTGGGTCGCAACTTAATGAACAAGGCCAAGGCCAGACCTGTTGAGAACCACTGTTTTAGAGATTTTGAACTTCATGATGACATCAATAGCAAAACTCCAGAAAAGGCAATGTTATTGGACACCACTGTGCACATTTTCCCACTGATCAATGAGCTGGGCAATTAAAGCCCTCATTACTGCCACTAAAAGCCCTGAGTGCATACTTGATGGAATACATCAACTTGTCTTTGTACGGCTGTTTGGTATCCCCACATTTTTCTCTTGGTCCCTGTGAACTAATTATATGATTATATTTACATAGAAAGTAGGCCCAGCAAAGTACTTTATGGTTGCGCACCAATTGGTGGTCTGTGACATCAGCCAGTAAGGATACTGCTCTCAGGGGACAGGGAAGGGGGTTGTGTGTAAAGATGGTGGCCTGTCCCATCCAGTCAGTCTGTGGTTCAGCCTGTGCAGTGGGTGGAGGTGGTGGTGGTGGAGCCGGCGTTCGCAGGGGTGAAAGCGTGATATTGACCAGCCAGAGGGAAACCCTGACAGGGCAGATTTATTCAGTGTCGTGCGGCCAAGCAGAAGCAGATTGTGCTGAAATATTGATGTCCTCCTCGCTGCCACTAACAGAGAGCACCGGCACACAGTACCGCACCGCACCGCTACGCTAACTACTCCACACTCCCTCCCCTGGCCTGCACTGCGACGTTTGCCCAAGGTGATGGGTAGCATGCACTCCAAGTATATAATTACTCCGCCAGTTTTCATTTCCCCGTGTCATGGTCTCGGGTCCGTGACTTGAGAAAATAAAGAGGTTGTGTGTATTACGTTCTAATGCAGACGGGTCATGTGAACATGCTACAAGGAAACATTACTCCCAAGTGGAATAACATTAACCATGTTATAGCTTAAAACCCTTCCACTCCTTAGTACAGTGCTAATTCCAAGAATGCTCACCCTTGACTGTGCTTTTCTTTTCTTTTTCCTCCCCTCTGTACGCCCATGGTCCCGTGAGACGATACAGCAGATTTTGTTCTAGCCCCATTGGCTGAGGTTTCCCTCTGCACCGTTGCTCAGCGACCAATCCCCTGGCCGGATAGAGCTCAGCATCAGTGTACTGACGGGCCCCTTGTTAATGAGGACCCTTATTAGGGTGCCATTGTTGTTGGACGGCTTAAGTTTTCTTCAGATAATTAACGTGATGTACTCTTTCAATAACTTGTCTACTGTAGTGATGGCAGATCCTCCCCCCCCCCCCCGAGTGAGTGGGTTTGAATTTTCAACCAATAACTAGGAGGCTTAGAGCTCGAGTGTGTTCTCGTGTTGGCATCAACTTTTTCTGTATGCTTGAAAGGGTATATTGTAACCGACTAACAAAGCAAAGTTCTTGCACTCCATGGTGCCATGCCTCATGGTAGCTGCCGGAGGTTCTCATCAAAGAGCCGGTACATCAGATTGTTTTTACTTGCATGATTTTGTATTTCCTCTTACCACACTCTTTGAGAAAGCCTTGTCCTCTCTTCCCACCTGGGCTTTGAAGTCTTGCTAAGCACCAGTTCCTCTTTAGACATGTGCAATCTAGCACCAAAGTAAACAGTAGCTTTGTTGTTAGAACAGTCATTTGGCAGGCACAGTAGCTCTAGCGGTTCAAGCTTTTACATGATCTGTCATGAAGAGCCCTGCAGATGATCAGACAGCAAAAGGCTTGTAGCTTCCTGTGCGCCAAGTGCACCCGGGTATCCATGGTAATGGCAGTCCCGGGGGAAAGCTGAGAGGCTTGGAACACACACACGCAATCAACAGGTTGTCTCTGGTGTACCTAATGGTGCAGATGAATATGGCAAAGCCGTCATTGTGTAGCATCCACTAAATGTCAGTGATGGACCAACCCTGGGTCTTGGATCTCGCCTGTGGGGTTCGTTTTAACACTGAATAATCACCCTTGTAGTCGCGTGACGACACCTGGCAATGTTTGCACTGGGTGTGAATTGGGGCTCAATGGTGGCGGAGGTGAAAATGAATTGGGCTAGTTTACCATGCCCTGCTCTCTGACAGCAGAGTGTAAACACATTCAGAAGCAAAGTTTCATGTCTTCATGTGGTATGAGTTCTTTTGCACCACCAGGAAATGTTTTTTGAGAGGGTAAAAAAAAAAGAAAGACAGATTTAGCAAGATTGTGATGCCATCTCATCGTCTACATTACACAGTGTTCTCGCCACAGATAGTGTTGTCACGACTTCCCTGTTGCATTGGGTAAACATTGTTTTGAGGTCTCTGATAAACCTTTGATAGATGGTGCCTTTAGAGGGGTAGGAGAGAGCTGCCCGTGGCTTCAGCAGGAGGAGTGTTTGGGTGCGTGTGTCTCAGCTGTCTGCCAGTGGTTGTCAGGAGAAGCTGAGAGAGAAGGGGCTGTATGTATCTCTGTGTGTTTGTGGTGACAAAGAACGTCTGTTGGCTGTCACCCTGAGTGCCCACCGACGGGGGTTAATGATGGGGGCCCAGCTTGGCTTCTGTGTCAACCCCTGATAATACACAGCCTTATTCGGCTTAGCTGAGATGGATTCAAGAAGATCGTTCTAGGAATAAGCAAGTATATAATAATATAATAAACATTCACCTGCTTTTGATGAGCTCATTTGCAGTGCAAACACACACCATTTTTTTTTTTTATGCATGAACCATTACTTGGTTACATTCCTCATTGCAACAGGATTGGGCAGTTTTGAGATAGTCACACTGTTTGACAGCTGGTACAAACACAATCGTTTGCAGGACAGGGCTACTTTTAAACTAATTACCACGCTAGGAGCTTATCTAGGGTTGGAAGAAAGGGGATCAATGAGTTAAACTCCCAAAATCCATGATTATCTCCTATTGGCGTTGTCATTTTCCGAGTGTCTTGCGCCATTAACACAGGCAGATTTGTGGCCCGCTGTAAAAGGGGAAGCTCTGATGACACTAGCCAAACACAGGAAGCGACTTGGCTGTGAGGGAGGGCTTGACTGGACACCATGGCTGCCTCCACGTGGTCGTCTGTTTATATTCTCTCTCTTCCTAAGAGGGCTCTGTCTCTTTCTCTCAGTGTGTGCTGGCTGCGCTCAAGACTAGAATGTAGTGTCACACACAGGAAGAGAGAGAGCTAGAGTGGCTGCCGAGAGAGGGGGGGAGAGAGAGAACGAGAGAGGGTAACAGAGGGAGGCCTTTTGTTGCCATGCCGGATCAGGCTGTTGGGGCTGCAGATGGTGAAATGTATACAAGCCTTTTGGCAGGGACTCACAAGTGGGTGCTGAGACTCCCTATCTTTTATTTTTTTTTCTCCTTTCTTTCTTTGAGTCCACTGCTCCCTGCTGTACAAGGAACCGATATTACTCGTCTATGCAACTGTCTGGAGATTCCGTAGAGTTCCTGGCACACGGTTCATTCACAGAACTGCCTGTATCCTTGGGGAGGAAACCGTATCTTCATTCAGCTTTGTTTCCCTGCTGACTGATGTTCAGAAGCCCTTTTATCAGGAACTGTTACAGATAATCCTGCTTTGCAATACTCAGGGAAAACTATTTTTAATATCATAAAAATATCATTGGGTTAGAACTTTTCACTAAAAACATTATCCACAGAGTAATGAGTAGTCCCTGTTGGTCAGACTATACAAACTTGATGGAACCTGCTGTGAAAAGATGGCATCTCCCATGATGCATCTCATGGTAAAGCTCCGTGGGAGGCACCCCCAGCCTGTTTATAGCGTGCTCTGCTGATGGAACCGAAATTGCCAGCCCCTGTGTTACCGATGGCTATTGCCATTGAATTGTTTTGAATTACAATTTTGATCGCGCCACGGCAGCCGGTGATGAGTGAACTCTCTGCAACAATGAGGGGCTTTGTGCTTAGAAACAAACGCACGTTGCTGGGTTTAGGTCTGCGGACAGCAATCTGTGAATGGAACCTTAGGTTGTGATGCATTGCAGTATCTACCTGTGAATCTTATAGCAGTTTTGATTGGTTAAATAAAAGTATGTTAGTGTGTTTGGGGTATATTTTAGGGTCTTTTCCTAATGTAGGCCTACTGGTCAGTGTAATAATATTTGGCACCTGGACATTTTTGAAGCTAAGACCTGAATAATTGAGTTAAATTTGGATCATGTGTTGGGATGTAAAGTCTAATCTTACTATTTTCATTGTAGCCTTCTAAATACGCAGACTTTTTTTTTTTCTGTTCAACTTGTTTTCACTAACACTACAGTAAAACCACAGCGTCCTCACTGAGCGGTGTGTGTCCTGTGGTGTAGTCAAGCTCCCACTCCTGCAGCACCGATGTTTCATGTGAGGCTGTAAAATTTAAATGATTGTCAGACTCATTCTGTCTGCCCACTTGTGAAAAATATCTTTTGTTCTGCTGTTGACCCCGTGACTTGCTAGAATTGTAACCTATCTAGTTTCTGCCCTGTTTTGTATATTATGTCCCTTCTGGTTGCCACAATGCTATAGGCATTCTCACAAACATCAGGTGATTTTCAGACATAACAATGATCTCAACATAAATGCCTCTGCTCAACGTCTGTCTGCTTTTTGGTTTGTTTGTAAACACCATCTCTCTCTCTCTCTCTCTCTCTCTCTCACTCTCTTTTTTTTTAGTTTTTCCTGACCTGTCGGATTCAATGCATTCAGCCCTCTCTTAGCGTAGGACTAGATTGTGCTAGCGGCTCTGTGTGGGGCTTCTGTGGTTCACCAATAGCATTTTGTGTGGTGATTGTGTGTTTTTGTATGTTACAGCATGTGTAACAGCCACTGTTGCAGCGTATGTTTGATTCGAGCTGACTGACGTAGACATACTGAGGAAAGCACTTTTGCGTCCTCCTCCACAGTGGTTTTGTTGGTGGGTTTGTAACTTGGCTAAACAACTTTTGATTTGGACAACTCTGTAGTTCCACAGCAGTGTAACACTTGACATCCCACTCAGTGGCCAGTTATAGCCTATACTTGTGTTGCGTTAGTGTTTGTTCCCCTCTTTTACGGGCCTATACCTTCATGTGCCATATTTTCTGTTGCCAAACCACTGTTGTGTCTGGTTCTTTCATTCAGCGGGCAAGCACATAAAATGCACCCTGTTTGTCATGTAGGCTATGGGTTTACAGTGCTTTGGAACATGTTCATTTCCTCTGTATGAGCAGAATACGAGACAGATGTTTGAGTATGTTCCTGTAACCCTTTTCATGTTGGGTGGGGGTGTTAGTGAGTGTGCCTGCCTGTCTGTCTGTCTGTGTGTGTGTGTGTGTGTGTGTGTGTGTGTGTGGTGGTAGTGGATGGGGGGGTAGGGGGGGCAGCTCAATAAACAAATTGGCACGGGAAGTAAGCTCATATCCCATAGTATAGTGTGAGGCTGCTATCGAGACACCGGAGAGGAAGTGGCTGAATGGAATCTGGTGCTTTGTGATGTCACAGATCCATACTGTAGCAACTTGCCTAATGGGTTCATGATGTTTAATGAGTCTCAGGGTGTTTAGGGTGCCTTGAGAAGTGATGAATCATGATAGTTTAGTGATGAAGTCTCCTCTTAAGGGAAGGGACAGGGACCAGTGTAGGGATTGACCTCTAAGGTCCTTTGTATCCTATGATTTTTTTTTTGTGTGTGTGTAATATCAGGTTATTCTGAACAAAGTGCACTTGTTATGGCACATAAGCCTGTGGTATGCTGACAAATAATTGCACTTTTTCAGACAAAGACCTCATTATATCGAGACCAAGATTTGGGATATTACCTCTGCTGAAGGTGAAATTTTATGAGGAGGTTGTCGTCTACGGCAGGCCTGGAAACTGGTCATTTTTTTTTTTTAAAAGAAAGAGAAAAGAGCCAATTTCCTGTTTAGAATTTGCGCTGGCCAACTCCCCTGTTAGGGTCAGTTGTAAAATGTCACCCAACAGGAGCAGAGAAGTTGCTTGTTTTTGGGCAGCCAAATTGGAAAGCAGTGTGGGATGTGGTATTTTGTTCCATGATGTAGTCTGAAGTTGCGCAGGGGCGGAGGTGGGGTGTTTCTCCTAGATTGCACATGTTAATTTCAATGTTTGCTTTTGGATTATAAATGTTGCGCCAACCCCTTATAAACTCAATAAACCCCTTGGAAGGAACAAACATAATGAATATTTGCTACTCTGCTTGTGCACTGAAATCTGTGGAGCCCATTGAAACAGCCCCGCAGGCAGGTTCCTTTCACTGCTGGGCCTGTTTACAGTGTAAATTTCCACGTTTAATTTGATTGAGTCCTCATTTTTTTTTATCCAACGGCATTATAAAACCTGCTAAGTGTTCAGTGCAGTTAATGCCAGCATAGCTTTAGGTTCTCACCTTTGGCACAGGGAACATTTTATTTTTGCCCTTGTGTATTACCCTAAAATTACCTGTAAAAGGAATTTTAACATCCTATCCTTTGTAATTTACAGCAGATAACAATATCTTATGTTTAAAAGCATTTTTAGTTTTAAAATATTTTAGCCACAGAGTTGTAGCAACAAAGCTCATTGTATGTGATGATCCCTCACATTTGTTTTTGGAGGTCCCCTCCTGTTTCTTGGGCTATTTGAACAACCGTTTCCTCCGCCATGTTAAGCTCTCCATGGAGTACACATTGTGGTCAAAGCCTTGCTTTGTGTTCCTCCAGCCGAGTAGATAATGTCCTCTGACTCGTCCACCGCCGTCCGCTCGCTGGTGTGAATTCGGAAGTGTTGGACCTCGAAAGCGCATCAACACTTTTGAATTCCGTGCAGCCTTCACCCTGCTGCCGCTCTGTGCAAGGAGGAAATGATGTAATGTTTGTATCACCATACAACACCTTTTTATTTTATTTTATTTATTTGTTCTCTAAATGCCAACGTATCCTCTGTGAAGGTAAACATGCAGTTACTGCATCAGCTAGCCTAACGGTCTCTATTGTGTGTTTGAGTGGCTTCTCCCTGACGGTGGTCATACAGTGTTCCAGTGTCAGGCATACATGTGAAGGCTATCTGTGCATTATGGTTAGGTAAACAGAAGCAGATATAAAGAATTAAAACATCTCATCTCAACATGGGGACACAATTATCATCATTCTTCTTAAGTGTCCAAATGCTTTTGTGTGGAAGGGAGGATGTTGTCCTTGAATTCAGTCAGTCTTGAAAGGAGCATGTTTCTTTGAAGTCAAATGTTGCAAATGCCAAGAAACTCCTTATCAGTCCTCCAGAAGTCTTTGAACCCTTGATCTCTCAATAGAACAGAATGGAAGTGGAGGGTGGCATCTGCTCCCACCGCTTGCCGCTTGTGGCAATCGCAACAGAACTGAACTATAAAAAATTCCAAGGCAGGAAGGCTGTGTACACTTCTAACCTACTTCCTGGCTGTTTCCATCTGATGTCCCTGAAGCCTGGGAGTCAGTGGGGAAAAAAATAAATAATAATTCTGTCGGACCAGAATTGGACTCTGTGCAGATCTGGCGTTGTTGAGTAGGAGCCGGAACACTTCTCCCAGAGGTTATCTTCATGTTTTACAGGTGTGGAAATGGCCTCTGGTGCTGTGTATGGAAGGCAAATGAGGACATTCCCGTCAGGGGCTCCTCATTTATCATGCCAGATCCCAGAATCTCAGACGCCGATGCAGACGCCAACATGACTGATGAGTCAGGGTGATATTCGGGCATAGACCTAATGGATGGCAACATATATTTCCATTTTATGTAAGGTGTCCTTGGGAGAAGGCCCATAGAACAAAATAAAAAGGGAGATAGTATTTCATCTGGAAGCCTAAGCACTGCTCAGTTGACATGGGTGGCCAGACTCTCCCTTCCCTGGATGCTCAGAAGTACGCAACCTCCCATATTGCACCCAGCTGCAGTGGTTGAGCTGCACCCACTTCTCTGCGTCCTCTAATTGGTGTTTACACTCCAACCAAACGTCACAGGGTCAGTGGAAACGAATGAACTGCGGTGGCTGATCACATGGTGCGAGCTCCTTATCAGACAATTGGGGAACACATGTCTCCAAGTGTCTTTAATCCCTCCTTAAAGCCACAGCAACAGGCAACAAAAGCCTTCACAAATCATAAAGGCCTATGTTGGTTGGTCTCACTGCACAGCAAATACATTTTTTGAGAGTGCTTTTGTTTTTCAAGAGACGCTTAATTTGTAGAACATCTTTGCCTTGACCTTGTGCAATTCTTTTTGTTATGGCTTTCATTTGCTACTTTGAAATTCAGCATGCTATTCCCGCCTTTCAATTTATTAATTGAAAAAGAGGACGTCTCTCCCTTCCAAAGCACACAAGTTTCTAGGCTTGTAGAATCAAACATGTACAGGCATGTCATTTTTTTCACCACAGAAGTATATCGATCAGGTGAATCGATGCTCTTTCCTGCCAGTGGCTTTGCATCAAACCTATGCCACTCTCGCCTTTTGTGACCTCTTTTTCCGCTGCATGCGCGTCCATGACTCAACTACGGCTCTCAGGCGTGAGTGGTCTGGCAAAAATGTCCCTCATCTATGGCTTGCGCAATCAATCAATCAAATGTATTCCCCCCCTTGTGCTTTTAATGGGATTTTATCCTGCTGCAAGGACTAATCTCAATACTATGAAAGAATAATGTCTTCCTGTAAACGTCTGTTACCTGCTACGCACTAACAGAGCTAAAAATATTTTGCCTCTTCACAGTAATTGCCAACTCTGCCATAGAAAAAGAGGCTTAACTTGGTCTCTTATTGAGCAATTGATACATTTCCAGTCTCGTCCTTAATTAGGAGGGGGAGGGGGATTAGTGATCTGCTATCAGTGATTACTGTGCTAAATCTGTATGGGTGGAATTTAGCCTGTCAGGTTTTTCCATGAGATAAATTCAGAAGCCTTGGTAAATAGTCACCACTGGAGGGCCTGTTTATGAGGCATCATGGAACAGGCTATGTAACAGACTTTCAGTTAGGGGTTGAGGGGTTGTTTTGGGATTTGCAGACCCACTAGTGATCTGAAAGCTGCCAAGCATGTAGTGGGTCAGTGGCTCATAGCTCACAGCCACATGTTAGTTCGGCTGAAATGGCTTCTCATGTTACTAGCACACACGTTTGTCATTTGTGTGCTACACTGTGGAATGAGGATGTTGGCCTATGGCGTTGCCGCCAGTTGCTGGTTAGTTTTAGACTGAAGCAGTGAATTTCCCGAGTCCAAGTTAAGTCTTAGGTCACTCTTACCTTGAGGAAGAATCTTAGAATCGAGATTTCACAACTCCACTGTAAATAGTATCCAATTAGATACTAGATCTCTGTTGGATTGGTGTAAACTGTATATGAAGTTTCCCCCTCTTATGTTATTTTTAGCATTTTATGTAATCCTGTGTTTTTAATATTTGTCTGTTGGCTCTGGAGTTTGTTTTCCTAGTGCTTTTGGGAAGCTTATAGGTTACTCACAATGATTTGATGGAGAGTATGACCTACATGTCTGGGAAAAGTAGGTAGGCGGTCAGGCGCAATGCCGACACGTGAATTCTGAGCGCCGTTTTGGGGTGCACAGCCTCCAAAGGTCACATTCCTCCGCCGTAGAGGTTGGCCTGCTACATTCATAGCTCTCCTCACAGGGGGGCTTCAAACAAACGTAGTTTCTCATTACATTCTTTAAGAAGAATAGACCTCCATGATGGAAAATTAACATGCCACAAATGCAGTTGAATTATACAAGGACAGCAGTCCTGTAGTCACGCAAGAGAGGAGAGATGACTAGTTTGTGGCACCTCCTTTTTTCTTCCCCCCCCCCCCCCCCCCAGGTTTATGTATGTATTTATTTATTTATTTATTTATTTATTTATTTATTTATTTTTGTTTTGGTCACATCCCCAGCCCAGCTGTTGAGAGTTTGGAGGCCAAAAACACAGATTAGAGGGAGAGATCCCTCCGGACCTTTTTTTTCTGGCTAGAATACTGCCATGTAAATTGGCATCTACACAGCACGTGTGAAATATTTTCTACTCATTAATGCCTCAGAAGCAAGTGAGAGACTTTTAAATCCCTCCTATCCACCCCCATCCCCATACGGTCCCTCTCTCTGGTGTTGGTTGATGTGTTAAATATATGTGGCTGGTGCAAATACATTCACACATTTTACCAGTCAATGCATGCATTGTTTTCTTCACAAGCTCATGGTGCAGTATTGCCTTGAGTTGGCAGCCCTCTTGAACAGATCTGTTTTGCCCCAGGGGGGTTTGGACATAATCCTCTGATATTTTTCTCCTTGAGCAGCTTCTAAAATAAGTATGCTCACGACACGACTATAGGAGAGGGAGGGGCGTGTGAGGGTGCTGTGCGCCTCATAGGCCATAGCTTCGAGCACGGCGCAAATCGCAGTCTGATTAGCAGGATGGAGGTGGAAGGTATCTGTGAAGTTTAATTACATTTGACTGGGCATTCAGAGCGGGATGGATTTAAACGTTGATGAAGGTTTTAAAGTTTGATTCAGTGCCTGTGGCTCCTCCCCTCACTGTGTGGATTCTATAAATAAAGAGTCACTTGTTCCTGCAGACCTCCCCATTCATCATCCTCCTTATTAATAGAGGGCCTTTTCTTGTGTGCAGCAGCCATTGAATATTGTTTCTAAGCAGAATACAAATAGGTTATCCATCGTCTCAATAACCCCTGGACTATACACACTAAAAACGCTCAGAAACGTTAATTTGTGTGGCGAGAGCCACACCTGCGGCTCAACGGTACCGCTTGGTTGGAGGAGCAATTTCTGAGCCATGAGTCATTTAGCGTAATTAACCAAATCGGACTGATTAAATATGGATCTGCACACAAGCTAGCATGCATGCTCTACTTTTTTAGGACCGACCTTTTGAATACTGGCAGGGGAATAACAGGGTACAATCAACACATCTTACATCTGCTCTGTTTAGAGCACTGTATTTTCAGTGGTGCTAAATAAGCACCACACAATTACCGTAATAGTCCAGCACACACTTAGAATACATAGATCAAAGTCCCTGACAGTCACCCAATTTTCAGGACCTTCCAGTAATGAACAGCAGACATTGTCCGATGACCCGTGGTTGCTTTTATAGTGTAGTGTGGCCACAACAAAAATGAATAAATAAATCAAATGAATAAATAAATAAATAGGCCTATACAGTGGCCTAATGTTTATTGACAGAGCCAACATGAAGTGAAATATTGAACGCTAGAATAGAACCAACCAACCACTTTGCATTAGTTTCGTTCATGACAAAACCCCACAGACTGAACACAATTTTGGTTTAATTCAACAAAAATAAGACCAGTAGCTAAATACAGTTTGAAAGAATTTGAAGAGTTGGCCATTGCCCTGTGCTGACCTTTTCTGACCTAAGAAAGGAGCGGTTTCAGTGGGTTATGGAATTGGAACGTCTTGCTCCCTGTTTGTAAGCTTATTTACATTGCAGCTCTGCTAGCGTCCATTATGGCAAATCAAATCTAGTTTGTTTCATAGATGGATATTATATTCTTATGAATAGGGTCATTTATAAAATAAAGCCTATCAAAGGAAAGCCAATTTCACATGGCTTGCCATTTCTGTCCTGTTGTTACTGTTTTGATGGTGCATGTTTGTCCCTGTTTGGAAGGTTATGTTCCCTGGTCGGTGGACAATTATTTAAAAACAAAAAAATGAAATAAAAATACTGTTAACTTCGTTCACCCACATTGGTACCAACACAACATTTAATCCTTCTGCTCTTTGTGAAACAAGTATCCTTTGACGTAACTACTCAGACACATCACATCTCTTCCATTTCATATCAACGCCTCAAAGACTCTCGGTCGACACGTCTCCCATTAATAAGAGTTTCATGTGCTCTGTCTGCGATCAGAGGAGGCTCCAGCGATGGATGATTCCTGGGCTCCCGCCGCCCTGAGACATCCTGGGGGGACCTGACTCATGGGTAGGGAAGGCCCAAAGTTGGTTGGGGAGGAGCGTGACTCACATCCTGAAGCGCCCTGTCATGCCCCCTTACTGAGGGATCATGTACTGTTTACGCTCTGACCTAATGATGGTCCTTTCCTGTCTTACTCGCTCCACCCCGTTCCCCTTTGTCTTGTGTAACATGGCTGTAGAAAGGCATGCACTGTATGTGGAACATGCATTTCTACCAAGTTTCAACTCCGGCTGGTGTTGCCAGACCCTTGCATGTTTAGGTAGCAAGGATTCCACAGCAAGAAATGCTCACAATTCAAATGACCTGGAGGCTACAAGCAACCTAGAATGTCACCTTGACTTTTTTTCTTTTTTTTTTTGTCCTTTCCATCCTGCTAAAACCAACCATTCACCTTCATCTCTTTGTCTTGTGGCTTGTACCTATACCGCTGTCACATGGTCTCCCCGTCTCACCTGCCCCTTGGCTCGGCCTTCTCCTCCTCCCAAGGGGCCAAGTGTTGACAGGCCTTGGATCCCAACAATGCTGTTCTTTCTCCTCCTCAGTAGCCACTGTAGTCCTGCTGGTGCCAGACTGTGCTTGGGCTGTCGAATCATGAGGCAGGGAGGGAGGGAGGGAGGGAGAGCGAGAGACAGATAGACATAAGGAAAGTGAGAGAGTGGGCAAATGAAGGAGAAAGGAAGAGAATGAGGGAAAGAGAAATAGAGCGAGAGGAAAAAAGGACAGAGAGAATGAGAGGGAAAGAAGGATGGAAAGAGAGGGTGAGCGAGGGAGCTCGGTGACAGATGGCTCAGGTGAAGTTCGGCTCAAGCCCCCCCGTCACACACCGCGGAGAACACGCCAGCAGCGCCATGCGTGTTTATTATTCATGCATCTCATTGTTCGTCTGTGCCTCGCAGCCCCTATAATAACCACAGCAGCATTCCCCTTTCACCCACCGTACTGTGCATCTCATCACACCATGACTAGCGATCATTCTGAGTGTGCTCTTTGGTTAGATCGCTGAGGTTGTACAACACCTATGACATAAAATAAAATAAAATAAATACATTTCCTGGAGCGAAAGCTGAGCAGTGGAAAGCAAAAAGGTGGCCTTTTATAATTTATGCTTCCCATTCTTCTTAATGGGGAGTGGAGTACAGACAATCACATCTCCTGTTTCGTCACATGTCGAGCGCATCCCGTAACCCATAGTAGGTTGCATAGTACGACTGTGCTGCTTTAAACTACAGGCCCGGGTTTATCATGTGGAGATGCAGCGTTTTCATGCGGGCCCTGCTGCTGTTTATTTTATCTCCTCATGTGTAGTAAAGCAGGGGGAGGATTACTCTGTTGTTTGATGCGCTCAAGTTTCCAGACAGAAGAAGCTCCCATCAGATAAAGACAGCCTGCACTCAGTCCATAGTAGAGGTAGAAGCCTAAGTGCCAAACAAAATCCAAGTAGCTTGATGGGTCTGCTTCAAAGGGAAAATGTTGCTTGTGTCTGAATCCTAGTCAAAATATGCGTCTAAGGTGATTCTCCTGTGGAATAGTAATAAACATAATGTAGTCCTAGTTATAGTAATAATAATGATCCAACTTGTGTATTACTTAGTTAGAGATGGATAGAAGGTTGGCTACACGGCAGTGACATAGTTTACTATGTTGTTTTCCACTAGCACAGGATCCACTATCTGATATAATCGAATGACCCTTTTGTGGCCTGCAACACTTTTGGCTTCTGTGCTCAAAGTCAGCGTGAGCACTGAAGGCTGATTTATGGTTATACATAGGCTCTATGCAAGTGGCATACGCCGTTGTGAGCATTTATTCTTGTGCGCTGGTATTTTTGCATAACACTAGTTGGAAAAAATAAACAAAGATGGTAGACCAAACTCTGTAGACAGCCGTGTTTGTTTGGAAATGTAATTTGTTTGGCTTCTTTTCATTGCAGAATAATAGACACGGTACAATTTGATAACCCCATTATTGTAACCGTAAATATATCTGAGTGTAGTTACATTTCTGGAGAGGTGCACTTCAGGCTATGGCGTAGGGTACAAGACTATTCGTAGCGTAGATTCAACGCAGAAGCATAAATTGGCCTTAAGTGATTTTGATGAATGAAGGCGTAAGCTCTGTCCTGTGCTGGATCAGCCATCGAGCGGGTAACCCAACACGACCCCCCAGCAACCAGGCGGTCAATCGATCGCGTCCCTCCTCTCAAGGTCAACCATAGGTCCGATAAGAGGCCCGTGTCAACACCCACTAATGTGGGGGCCTGGTTAAAGCCTAATGAGTTTTTCGCCCTCTCACTTGATGTAAACTTTTTTTTGCCCTCCAACTGATGGAATCCCAGGTAAATGAAGTAGTGCGGAGGGACGTGAACTGGCCCCTCGTGGCTCTGGCTGCTTATAATCTGCGTTGATCTGTACCCCTCAACCCCTGATCCGATTCAGCCCAGCCCAGCCCAGCCCAGCCCAACCCAACACCCGTGCCTGCTCACAAGCTGTCACCACATCTCTCTAACCCAACCCCCGTGCCTGTCACCACATCTTTCCCCACACCATGTCCCAGCTGCGTGTCGGCTGCACGCCTCCCATTGAACACTTCTTTCTTTTTTGAATGTCGATCTCCCCACTCCCCTTGGGCGAGCACTGGCATTGACCGGGCTGGGCTTCCACGCTTTCCTTTTTTTTTTTTTTTTTTTTACGCGGGCCCCCTTGGTCAATCATTGAAGCCAGACATGTGCAAATGTCATTGGTGGTCGTGCCATGCCTACTACACAGGAAGCCGGCTCAAAGCGAGTTTTTCCCGCTCTTCGTATTTTTATTTTTTATAGAGTGGTCTTTGTGTGAGGCTTTACAGGACAGGATGGTGTAAACCTGCGGTAGGGGAAGGGGAATGGGGGAGGTGTTGATTCAAGGGGGCTTCCCTTTGGTTGTCTCCGGGATGGACTGGTCTGTGAGTGGCACATGGAATGTCAGTAGAGAGGGTCCGGGGGGACGGTTTGTGGACAGCGTTCAACGTCACAGCATTGTCTTAACACAGGAGGGAGGCTTCCTGTGTTTGACCTTCTACGGACACATGCAAGGATAACTTTTGTGTCTGGGTGTGGGGTGTAGGGTGTGTGTGTGTGTGTGTTCATCAGATAAACAATACCAAGAGTGGTGATCAAAAAACACTTAAAATAAACCAATTCAACTCCATGCATTTGCAGACCAGCACTGTGCATGTCTGTCACACCCATGCACACGACCCTATCAGTCCTGCTATCAAAACATCATAACACTAACAGTTCTCAATTTTAGCTGGTTCATTATTGTTAATGGATGCCCATTGTCTTCTTCTCAGGAGCCGTTTGAAGATGGTTTCGCCAACGGTGAGGAGCTGACCCCGGCTGAGGAGGCGGCAGCCAAGGAGGCGGCCGACTCCAAGGGTGTGACGAAGTTCGGATGGGTCAAAGGCGTGTTGGTGAGTATGACGATGGTCTTGTCACTGGTCTGGGTTGTGTGGCGCATTGCACCGGAACTCACTAATGACTAAAGCTAACATTTCGTGTTTCGTAACTTGTAGTGGGACGACAAAAAACACGACTTTTTTCACGACGTCAATTTTTATTTGATACTCATTGTCTGAGCATTCCAACCAGTAAGAATCCTTCTTGTAAAAGCCTGTTGCAGCAATAAAGAGGTTGTAGATTTTGTGCAATTTTTCTATTTTACTAGCCCCAAATTTGAGAATAAAAGCCATACCTAAAAGTCATACAAGGCACCTGTCTCTGGCAGCTCTATAAATAAATGTGTTCCGCTAGTGACATTTAGTTTCTATGTGTTTACTGTACCTTCCTACAACTTGACCTCCACTTGGGTAGTTAACGTTTGATCTCTTGATAACAGGGAGCCCAGACATTGTGCTGCTGTGTCTGTCAGGTGCTTTCTTGAAACCTAATGAATGTTCTGTCTAGCTGTGCTCTCGAATGTTAATACTTGTCGAGAATCTCTGCTGTCTCTCTCGCCCACTCAGCCAATTTGCTCTTGCCTGCTGAAGTGCACCCTGCTGGTCTGAATAGTCGTGGGAATGGATTCTCTTTATGCTTCCCTGTCCAATCATAGGCAGTGCTTATGTGATTGCTTATGTGTGTTCAGAGTGAGGTGAACCTTGTAGCTGTGGACATGTTAAAGCTTAACCCCATCATTTGTTCAACTTTGGAATATCATCACCAAAAAAAAAATACTAGCACACTGCCATGACGTGAGCTTTCCTGTGTTTAGTTTTTGGTAGGGCTTTGATGGATGAAATGCATTAGAATCTTGTTGCAGAGGTTCCTGTGTCACTTCTGGTTCTTGTCACCCGCTCTGTATTTTGACGTTTAAAGGGCCTCTTCTCCCTTTGCACAGCATCAGCCTCTTTTTTTTTTTTTTCACCAATCCACTCAAACATATTTTGGTTTGTATCGCACGTCATTTATTTTGTTTTAACTTTTAACTACAGAGCTCTCAGGTGAGGGAAATTTTGGACATACTTTAAGTTAACTCCCTGAGAAGATGTACACATTATGTTTTCTTAAGTAGTAGGTTTGTATTTTTTTAATTTTGTAATGCATTCAGAGTTTAAGGATAGTTTAACCCCCAATGGAAACATTTGGTTTAGTCTATAGAGAAACAAACCGGTTAAGTTAAGATAATGGAAAATGCTTGGTTAAAATGTAGTGCATTATTTCTAAGCCCAAGTTCGTGCTAACATTAATGAACTTGCTAGTTCTTCAGATAACAATATTATTTAATCACAGAATTTATCGTCTTATTGAGTTCATACCACTCGTCACAATGAGACAATATGTTTATTTTGTTAATTCGATGTCTGCCATACACACTCTCTGTGGTAGTATGGATGTTGGTTACAATTTAAACTTTTTAACTGGATCTGTTTCATAGGTGTCTTGATATAGAAAAATACAGACACATTATAGCAAGAGCTGAATGATGACTGAGCCACATAAGGGGTAGTATCGTCGGCGTATTTTGAGGTGGACGTGACGCGGTTTGGCCCTGCTCAGGAGAGGGTCCAAAATGAGCACAGCACGGTGCAGTTTTGCGCCGTTCAACTTGTAATGGAAATGCAAATCAGCTTGGCACAGCCCGACTTGGCCAAACGTGCCTATGGGGAAAAACCCCATATGAGGCCACAGGCCCCCAGATGGTAGGTGATGTCAGTCCCTGTCATTGGAACACCCCATTTAGCTTCATGGGCAGGACATGGGTGGGATCCTGGCCTAGACTCCTGGATCCCTAACATGTCGTCATCATCATTACCACCTGATTGGGGCTCAGGTTTCAGAAGTGGCTTTCAGTGGGCTGTCTGTTACCATGTTTGTGTGTGTTGTTGCATGTGTGATTGTGTGTGATTCGGTGGACTGTCTGTTACCGTGTGTGTGTGTGTGTATTTGCCGTTGCCTATAGTACGTGCCTTCGCTAACCTCCATACCTTCCTCTGTGCAGGTGCGCTGCATGTTGAACATTTGGGGGGTGATGCTCTTCATCCGCATGACATGGATCGTGGGCCAGGCGGGAATCGGTAGGTCACACCATCGAGTCGAGCTGGGAAGGCTGTGTGAATTAGCGCCGCTTTAATTCGCACACAAACCACTTGGCCTCAGTCAGTCACCAAGCCCCCCCCCCCCCATCATTTCCCACTCAGCTGCTGAATGTTGCCGAGCTGCGGCACATGCAGTCAACTGTCAAATCCCCCCCAAACCCCCCACCCCCACAGTTCATTCTCCAGCACCATTGCTACTATTCACACACTGCATACAGAATGTCCGAAACGTCAGAAGAAGAAAGCAAAACATAGTCTGGTTGTACAGCTCACTCGTCTACTCATTTAATTTACTCAAGTTATCATATTAGTGATTTTAGACATCAGGGTGAACTGATGTACAGATGTGTTTTCCTTAGCCTAACTTCTAAAACTTTTGAAATTATTGTTTAATTCAGATCATTTATTTGGTCTGTTTCTGTTTTTCAATTGTTTTTGTTTCATGTTCTTAATTTCACAGTGTACTCCTGCCTTATTGTTGCCATGGCTACCGTGGTGACCACCATTACTGGCGTCTCAACGTCTGCGATTGCGACAAACGGCTTTGTACGAGGAGGTGTGTATACATATCTGTGCTTATTACTGCTACCTCTGCAGCCTTGGGGCAGAAATCATCACTTTGTGCTGTACTCCACTGTAGCACTGAAAGTCCAAACACTAGGGATATTTATCTTCTGTGTTCTTTTATTCTGAAATAATCTTAAACAAATCTTAATTTTAAAAGTTATAGAACGCACAAAGAGCAGCCAATGCTTATTTAGCTCATAGTTGTCTCGAACAGGCAGTGCTTCAGCCATAGCACACAGATGCTCACAACAAAGCGGGACCCCTCATTGTTTTGTTGTCATGGTGCAGCTGTGGTGAGTCACCTGGTCTGTCCTCGGGAAGCATGCAGGTATAGAGTGTTGAGGAGTGATTGGGGAACCAATCCGTCTCCATTCATCAGGTAGTGCCTCATCTTGCAGCCAGTGCTGTGGGTGTCTGCTCAAATATATTGCACAGTATCCGGATAGTTGAATGTCTAGTGTAACATAACAGGGAACATAACTGACACTAGATGACACTACTACTCATTTTTTATTTAGCAGCAGTCCTTGATGGTATGATCGTAGATGTTCTCTCATGTAGATAACGGGAAGAAAAACATGATTTATCTAAGGTTTCCTTGACTCCCAAAGCCAAGGACGTTCACATAGTATGTTTGAGCCCCGCCTCCAGAGCCAGTCAGTTTAATTAAGATATCACTCTACTCCACATGTCATCACTTCCATCTTTTAATCTTCTCTCCCCAGAGGGAGGTCAGGATATTGCATAAACTGCAGGATTCCTGTCAGGAGCCGGGCTATGAGAGATTAATAAGATACTGAAGTTGTTCATAATGCCTGATGCTTGAGTCAGTAGCATTCTGATGTAGATTAGCTCAACCAGTTGGTCTTGGAGCTTTGGCCAAATTGCATTGCCAGTCAAGTGACACATAGTGTATGATTTTTAACTATCGCATACAAAAAAAAAGGTTTCCCCATTTCCGATCTTTTCAAAGGCTGTCTCGTTTTGATTAGGAAACCAGCGACATAAAAGGAAAACATCAACTGGTTTTAATTGAACAACAGACCTTTCTGTCTCACCAGTGAGAAATGAAATCAGACACTCTGCTAAGGTCTCACCACTAGAGCCGGACACAGATGAGAGGTCACGTAAAGGTCCCAGTGTCCTGACCGCCATTGGAGCCTCATTGGCACTCTCTGAGTAGACATAACATGTAGCAAGCAAAAGATCAGCATGGCTCACTGGTTGCCATTTGTATCTAGTTTGTTTTGCCCTTTTGTACCCTTTTTAGAGGTGTTCTCTCAGACAATATTTTGTAAACACGGATGAGGAGCTGGCAGCAAAAGCAAAGCAAATGGAGATAAACAATTAAAAGGCTAAAAAATGGTGTTTTCTGAACACGCACGGGTACTGGCACCACCATTGGCATCAGCACAGCCCTTTCTCTCTCAATGATGCCGTTAAAACTCCTGCCGGTATGTTTATGGTTTCTAAACTCCAGATGACAGGAATAGACACTAATAAGGCCTATCACTGTAATACTGTCAAAACTCTTTCTGTTTTTCTTCATCTTGCTCCCTCTCTTCCTTTTACCTCACTGTTTGTTTTCCTCTCTTCCTCCCTTCTAAGAGCCCCCCACCCCCGCGCTCTCATTCGCTCTGGGCTGAGTAATCTCTCAGTAAGCCTGACTACCTGCCTGTTTATTTTAGAGCGTTTTATGCTGCCTTCACCTTTTGGCCTACTCCAGAGTGTCGCTGGTCTCTGCCATTGCACCTCCTGCTTAGAAGTCTTGGAATGTGTTTCAGCATAAGGCCGTCTAAGAGCAGGGCCCAGTGGCTCGCTAGCGTGAGCTAAGCCTTCCTGTTCCACTGACTTAGCAACCGTATGAAAATTCAGATACACAACGGATGAATTAGGGAGGTGCTCTTTTGAGACACTGGGGCCTTACTATAACTATAACTATAACAAATGAATATTCAGACTCAGGAAGGCTGTGCTCAAGAAGTCAAATTTCATCCCAATTTTCTTTTTTTCTTTTATGTCAACTGTGTGGATTAGTTAGTTGGGACGGGGGGGGGGGGGGGGGGGCAATTGCTTCGTATTAATGGAGAAAGAAACACAGCAGGGCTTTTTCTCACAGAAACCTGGAAATGCTCAACTTTGACACAGCAGGAAAAGCAAAACCTCTGCCGCATTCAGCCCACCATAAAAGAGCATTCTGTGTGGCGACTCTGTTCTGAGTGCCCTGTGATTGGCTCTTGAAGCCATTTGAAAGGTGGGCGATAGCACTCAGCACATTGCTCTCAGTTGTCACAGCATGTGGGGAAATTCAATAGTGTGTTCCTAAAAACCCCAGGCCTGTTTTCCCCACCGAGCGGCCAGGGAGGTGCGGTGTTTTGGCCCTGGCGATCTGAAATGAATACAGGATGCTCTCCGACAGATCCGCCAGGGGCAAGGACCGAAGGAAAACAATTTTGAGTTTTATTTGTTTTGTTTTTGTTTGGGTTTCCCTGTTCCAGTTTCCAATCTTTTTTTGTTTTTTCGAAAGGTTAAATCTATAGACCGAGAGAGGCAGGTATGGTTATTTTGTGTTCTCAAACAACACGGTTGGAGACTGCGTATTCCATCGACCTTCTGTACTCTGACAGAGGTTTCACATGGACTAGATCATATCGTTTACAGTGGCAGGCAGAGCTGGAGATGCCTCCTGGCGATCGCACTATCTATCAGTTGATGTTTGGTCTAGTGTGGGGGCAGGATAAGCAATACAGACATTGAAACTCGTAAAGAAAATCTCTCCGGCCAAATAGATCAATGAATCTGGACTTTCAGACACATCTGAAAAGCTTTCCTGTCTTACCTCACTTCATTTCAGTACCTCAGTGGCTTTCACTAAACTGATCATTTTTTAATTAGCAGATGTTTGAATGGAGGCCTATTGTCTCTGGTAAAGGTTTTAGATGGGATAATCATGTTACTATTTTGTAGTTACTGTTGCAGCATTATGAGGGTCAGAAATGATTGAAGTCACATGCCGTGCATGTGGATTGCTATAATACGCTGATCTGCTAGGCTGTGAGCGATTTAATCCCTCAGAAACTAATCTTTCCAGGTATTCCAGAAATTCCCATGTCCCCTACTTTTAGCCTCAACTTTTTGGAACTTGAATAAAAAAAAAAAAAAAACTTCAGAAGCCAATCTCCAAATACCACTTTATTCTGCACACTGTTGAATAAATTGTTTATTGACCCCGATATGGGTAACTGCTTTGGCAGAGTACAGTTTCATGGAGATGGGGAAAAAAACATCAATCTTCCTCTCAAGAGTTGGTACTATGTTTGTTCCAGCTGCTTGATTTGTCAACATAATAATTACATTTAGTCTCACAGAAATGACAAACTTTCACTTCCCAGATGTTGGCACTTATTTATCATCAAAACCATTGTGATGCCAGATTTTTAAAGTTCTGATTGATCTTGCTATTTTGTTTCAAATGTCTCCATTATAGGAGGGGCCTACTACTTGATATCAAGAAGTTTAGGTCCTGAATTTGGAGGATCCATTGGCCTCATCTTCGCCTTCGCCAACGCTGTGGCTGTGGCCATGTACGTCGTGGGCTTTGCTGAAACATTTGTGGAGCTTCTAGGGGTAAGAGAACTTTCTCTTGTTTGTTTTTTTTTTGTTGTTTTTCCCAGATCACAGCCAGGGCACCCTGTTGCTATCGTAATCGTTTACACAGGTCAAGATTAGCCATATCAGTTGTGAGTGTGACGTGTCCCTACTCAGAAGTGAATTACTGGAGATGCTGTATACAAAATGGAGACTGCGTTTGTATGCATCACCATGATATAGTTACTACGTAATTAAGAAAAAACGATTGTGATATTTTTATTTATTTTTAAGGTCCTAACTACTTAATTTCTAGTTAACATCCACTGATACAACCTAGCATTGCATAGACATGTATGTTTAGTCTAGAGCATCGGCTCCCAAACTGGGGTACGCGTACCCCCAGGGGTACGCGAAGTGGTTCAGGGGGTACGCGGGGAGAAAATGTCCGCGATAACGGAAAACGGACGGAATTACCCTTTGAAACAGAATTGCAACTTTCAGACGGAAACATCATTTTGTGCATCAAAATCGCCCAAATTCCCTTGTATTTTGCCCTGCAAGGCTGTATTTCTTTCTAATAAACACAACAACAATCGCAATGATGAACAAGCATTCATTAAAAAAATAAGAAAATGTCACGTCTGTGCTGAACTCTGCTCTGGCCACGCCCCCCTGTCCAACGGCCTGTAAAATTAATTCGCTCATCTTCCCAATCGCCTGCAAATAATGTTTTCTTTAGTCTTCTGTTCTGTTGATGGCTGGCAAACAACAACATTAAAAGGTTTGGGTCACTTGTGGCACATATTATTCACTCATTTTAAGCCATCAATCCACCTCATGGTGAACAAAATGAGGCAAAACGGAAAAAAAAAACGGAATTCACCTAAAAGGTGAAAAGGAAAACTTTTAATTTTTTTCAACGGGGGGGGGGGGGGGGGGGGGTACGTAGCTGGAGATTGAAGGTCTGAAGGGGTACGGGACTGTAAAAAGTTTGGGAACCACTGGTCTAGAGAATGCTGTATGTTACCAACTGCTTGTTTTGGGTGTTCCCTGATGGGTCTGTGTTCCACTTTCTTTCTTCAGTCAGCGGACCTCGTCATGATTGACCCGGTCAATGACGTCCGGATCGTCGGAGTCATCACGGTCATTCTCCTTCTGGGTATCTCTGTAGCAGGGATGGAGTGGGAGGCCAAGGTAATGTTCAGTCATGTCTGAATACCCCCTCAGGACGGTGATCAGTGTTTCTTAGGGATGGCGGTTTTTTATGGAGATGTGGAAAGCCACTGTGTTGCGGATGTCAGTGTGTGGCCACCTTGGTGTGCGAAGGAAGCAGCAGAGAACTTAGGCCTGTCCTGCTGTGATTGCTCATATGAGTCATATTTCACAGCAGTAAGTAGGTATAGGATGAGTCATGTTGCTGTTTCTATTCTTCATTTCGAAAACGTAATGGCAGAGCAAAATAATGAAACTGAAGCCTTTAAACTAAATTGGATACCCACACATTTCACAGTTGAATGGATGGTCAGACTCTGCTGTTGAGTTGGATAGTGTAGATACCTTTTGCAGGCATGAATTAGAACTGAACTGAAGTTAATAAACTAGGTTTTATAATGGTGTTTAACTTAACCACCACTTCATCTTTCAATCTTTAGGCCCAGATCTTTCTGCTTATCATCTTGATAACTGCCATTTTCAACTACTTCATTGGCTCCTTCATCCCCGTGGAGGAAAAGAAACAATATGGCTTCTTTGGCTACGACAGTAAGAGTTATCTTCTTACACAGAAATGGCGTATACGGTCATTGCTATTTGCACGGAATCTGGAAATTTGATCACATTTTGCGAGAAGGTCAACCTCTAACATGTTCTCCCTGTTTTTTTGTTTTTGTTTCACCCTCTCCGTTTAGCCACTATATTGTTGGAGAACATGGGTCCTGACTTCCGAGGGGAGACGTTCTTCTCTGTGTTCTCCATCTTCTTCCCAGCTGCCACTGGTATTCTCGCTGGTGCTAACATCTCAGGAGATCTTGCGGTACGTTCCTGACATTTTCTCTCCGACTTCCTCGGTTAAATTCAGGAATTTGCCTCCCAATCATTATAAAATGATTTTTGCTATTCGTATTTGAAAGAGCCTTGTGCTTAACAAGATATGTTCCATTTCTTCAGGATCCACAACAAGCCATTCCAAGGGGAACTCTTCTGGCCATTTTAATCACAGGGATAGTTTACTTGGGCGTGGCCATCTCTACAGGTATGTGTTATGTTGAAAAGTCTGTGAGCTATTGTGGATACACTTCAGTGTAGCTAGTACAGGAATGTCCAAGTTTATGGGGTCATATTCCTCCTCAGTACTTTGTGTGGTTGTTCATAAGCTACACCACAGGTGGAACCCTTACCCATTTCTAAATATATGAAGACCATCCAGGTTAAGGGATGTACATAGCTTCTATTTGGTGTGCTATTATCCACTTATATCTCTTAGTAACTTATATCTCTTTGCACTATCCACACACAAACACACAAGCACAAGAACTTTGCACTATCCACACAAGCACATGAACACTATCTCTTTGCACTATCCACACTTGCAGCACAAGAACACTTTCCTCGTGGATATCAACACTTTCCCAATCTATGCATAATGTACCATAGGGTCAGATCCATTCCTGTATCTGTAAACACCCCACTCCCTGTGGACATGTTCTCCCTATGTGTATGTGATTTATGTATGTATGTCTGTGAGTTGCATAAGTGTATAAGCTACTATGGATGACCTAAATTTCCCTCTGGATTAATACAATATCTATCTATCTATCTATCTATCTATCTATCTATCTATCTATCTATCTATTAACCGTTATTTAACTAATAGGGTACTACTGCAAAATACAATCAGTTAGTCTTAGAGACATGAGAGGATTTAAGTCCCTAAAGAAACATGTCTACGTGTGAGCATCATCTGTGAAACTCCTTTAATGGTTTGCCTTCGTTCTTATGTTCCTATCTGAAGGAGGCTGCATTTCTCGTGATGCCCCCGGCCCTGCTATGACACTGAACGCGACTGAGGGATTTGGCAACTGCACAGACTTCTCCTGCCTTGATTTTTCATACTGCAAACCCGGACCGGGGATGGATGATAAATCAATCTGCAAGTTTGGGCTTCACAACGACTTCCAGGTGTGTCTTCCCCTTCCCTTCAACAAGACCAAACAAACTCAGGACTTTTTCTCAGTTTTATACACTGAATAACCTCACACCTAGTAGCCTAATTAGTCCATAGTGTCAATGTTGAGCAATGATGGGTCTTTTTTTTAATATCGATCAGTAGTTGATCAATTGATACCTTCCTGCTGGTCAAGTTGGATGATTTAAATGGTCAGTGTTATTCTGTTATTACATCAATCAATAGTGGATCATTTTGATACTTTTCTCCTGGTGGAGTTGACTCAAAGGGTTAGTTTTAATACTGGGTAACCGTGGGCTAACCCCTTTGGCTGGTCTCCTTGCAGGTCATGAGCACGGTGGCTGGCTTCTCACCCCTCATCACAGCTGGCATCTTCTCAGCCACCCTCTCTTCCGCCCTGGCCTCTCTGGTCAGCGCTCCTAAAGTGTTCCAGGTAGGTGCTGATTGATTTGATTGATTGATGTATTGATTGATTGTTTGATTTATTGATTGATTGATTTAATTCAATGACTAAAGGAACAGGTCATTAATGAATTAAATCATTCAAATTGGTCATGAATCACATTATGCATGCATTCATTAGATATAAGCATTAAATGTGGCCTGTCACTGCATTGTGTTAATCTATTTATCTTTTGAACTGCTATCTATGAACACTATGAAGAAGTGATTTGTTTACTGTTGTTTCAATGTGTTTGTCCAAAAACCTGCTGTTGTCTCTGTCACCAGGCTCTATGCAAAGACAATATCTACCCAGGAATCGGCTGGTTCGGCAAGGGCTTCGGCAAGAACAACGAGCCTCTGAGAGGCTACATTCTTACCTTCTTCATCGCTTTGGCTTTTATCCTCATTGGTATGTGCCAAAAAACCTATACTTTTATGTTGTCGCAATGCGCTTCTAGTGCCATTTGCTTTTTGAAGTGTCCCTTCAGTGGGAAAAGATTTGGAAGTGGGAGCTATGCAAATGGAACATGTGCGTTGGTTATTGCATATGGCTTATTATAAATGGTGTGACCTCTTTGTCTCTTCAGCGGAGTTGAACGCCATTGCTCCCATCATCTCCAATTTCTTCCTGGCCTCCTACGCCTTGATCAACTTCTCCGTGTTCCATGCTTCCCTCGCAAACTCCCCAGGTAAGCAGCTTGCCCCCACCCCAGCCTCAAAGAATCACTTCAGGCAAATTCCCTCGAACGATGTTGAGTCCTAATCCTGTTCAACAGCCTCCATTTCCAGCTTAGTCATGAATTGGTGAAAGTACAGGTTTTTGGTTTGCATTTGCGGACGAGTTGAAGCATGTCTAGTCTGATTAATCCTCCCAACTAGGGAGTGAAGAGTTAGAGAGTGTGAAGAAGTAAACTAAAGCTCAGCGGTGAACAAATGTCATCCGATAGCTGAGATTAGGACTTCGTCTTAAAGTGGGAAAAGATGCTTTAGACCGTGGTTCTTAGTGGCCATTGTTTGAGATGTCACCGTGACTGACAATGGCAGATGGACTGAAACTCTTAACCAGACATACTGTATAAGGATTCATTCAAGTCAAATGACTTGTCTTTTTTTGGCAAAGAATTTGAAAGATAATTTTATGTGACATGGTGCAATTTGAAAGCACAACTGTTTACAGTTTAATGAATTTCTTGTTTGTGAGTGAATTGAGTTGACCCTTCACAAAATATGCTTACTTCTTAACATCTCTGACAGAGCAAATATTGTTGTAGCACATGGCCCTTTTACAATGATGCACGTCAAATGTCACATTCAAATCTGTATTCTAGCATGCATGGTGTAATATCATGTTTGTTTATGTTTGTGTAAAGTGGTGTGTTTTTCCCTTAAAACCAAAGCTGTAGAAGACGGCAAGGTATAAATATATTTATTATTTTTACTAATTTTTATTTGTCCATTTGTTGTCATGGCACCCATGTACACTCCGTTCATACAGCTACAACCGAGTGACTTAAAGGGTACGTTTTTGATAGCGCTGTTAACTTTGAACCACTGACATTTTAGCCTGCTGCTCTTAGCCAGCCCTGGCCATCAAAGTGCTACACAGCCCCTCAGTGACCCGTATCTCAATGAAGATCAACCTCCGTTAGCCGGTTGATGTTAGAAAGACTCAATGTTTCCATGGCAATCTGTACACTCACTGGAAGCTGTTTGTCGGACATAAAACAAAGAGAGGGTTAATTGAGGGGGCAATGTAGGCCTTTTCTGGCACAGAGGACATTTAGAGACAAAAGACGAGCAAAGGAGTGTTGCGTAGGACTGCTTAGTGTACCCTTCAGGTCATTTACCCTGTGTAGTGTGCTATTACAAGTAACAGTGTACGGTTAAAAAAAAAAGAACTTTTAATGCCTTGACTCCCCACTAAAAATCCATCTAGTCCTAGTAACACACACACACACACACACACACACACACACACTTTCTCTTTCTCTCACACATACTCTTTCTCTCACACACTCTCACTCACACACACACACACACACACACACACACACACACACACACACACACACACACACACACACTCTCTCTCTCTCTCTGTCACACTCACTCTGCACTCACTACAGTTTCCGGTATAGTTGTCAATGTAATCTTTTCTCTTCAGTAACCCTACTCTAACTGGTAACTCAGGCTAACTCATTTTAATCCAACGTGACCCCATGCTCTTCCAGCCAGCAAAGCAAACAAAAAGGGATTCACTTTATGAAGGTCACATTGGTGTCCTTATCAGGACATTTGTGTTACATTTGGAAAATATGCAGAGGAAACTGTAAATGCAGACTGAGCATGTCTGAGAGGAAGAAATTCTCATGACGTGAGGAGACCAGTATTGTTTGACTTTGGTGACTGCAGTGCTTTAGGACCGTAGCTTAGGAATGTAGCCTTTTTCCCCTAAAGGGACTTGAGAAACATTTGAAAAAGCGGGGAGGACTGGATTATAAAAGTGAAGCTAGGGAATGAAGATTGTGAAAAGCGAACAATAAGAGTAAGACTTTGATGAAGATGAAGGCGGAAACACTGTTTCTGTGTCTTAGATGGTAACCTTCTATCTTAAGTATGTTGTCTCCGACAGAGAAGATTCGGCAATAACAGGCATTTTTTGAAGCGGAGAAAATCTGATCTAAATAATTATGCTAAGCTGTCAAAACTACAACAAAAACTATGTGGTGTCATCATAGTTCAGCTACTTTATCTAGATTTCCCTCCTGTGGCGACTATTAACCCATGATTCCCCTGTTTGTGTCAGGCTGGCGCCCCAGCTTCAAGTGGTACAACATGTGGGTGTCCCTGGCCGGGGCAGGCCTGTGCTGCGTGGTGATGTTTGTCATCAACTGGTGGGCCGCCCTCCTCACAAACGTCATCGTCATGTCCCTCTACATCTACGTCAGCTACAAAAAGCCTGGTAAGCTGCTGCTCTACACGCACGCGCACACGCACACACACACACATGCATAGAAATCTTTCTTTTCTTTTCTCTTCTCCTTTTCTCCCCTACCAATGAGCACTGTCCAGGGCAGTCTCGCACTCCTCTTTGTGTGGAGAGGGGGAGAGAGAGCTCTTTGAGGTGCACTACTGCAGTTAGGTCATATCCTCTGCTGATATTGTTCTTCTGTGTAGGAGCTTTTGCAGAACAGTGCATCCTTTCATTGGATGCGACATCTGAAAACTGCACTGTGAGGCACATCCACACTTCCACCGCTGTGTTCCGCAGCAAGGACACTGCTCACAGCAGTCCTGTTCCCCCACAAACACACCACAACGAGTTACCCATCTCCCAATCCCTTTGGAACTTTGAATGACATATCATTTGAATAGCATATTGTCATCTAAGCAAATTCACCCAGTGGAGTTTGCATAATGAGCTCTAGGCTGTGGTAGGCTTTCAGAGCTCTTATTTTGAAATGGCAGTGAGCGTGAGGTCCACTCTCTGTAAAGCTGAAAGTATAGCTCTTTAGAAAATGAGAGCCTGCTCTATGGATATTGTGCGTGTGCGTGTGCGTGTGCGTGTGCGTGTGCGTGTGCGTGTGTGTGTGTGTGCGTGTCTTGTGCATGCAGAAAAGCAGCCGGGGCCTGCTGGCCTTTCAGGTCACAACCCTGCTGAGCCCACAGATGCTGAGAACTCCCATGTGGTCAATCCCCTGGCCTTTTAAAAGTTTGTGTGTGTGTGTGTGTGTGTGTAGGAGAGAGAGAGAGAGCTAGCTAGAGAGAGAGAGACTCTGTGTGGTCCCAGAGGAATTTCAGTTAAAACACATGCAGGCACTCTCGTGTGCACGTGCACTTACACACACTTACACTCACACACACTTACACACACACACACACACACACACACACACACACACACACACACACACACTTACACACACACACACCATTCACTAATGGACAAATACCCTCATGCCCTGGCTTCACAGTGCTGCTGAGATGGCACGTGATTGGCTCAGGCACCCAGCTGGCCAACTATGACTTGCAAGTGTGGGGTCCTGATGGGGTCTTAATCCGCTGTGCTCTCCCGTAGATGTCAATTGGGGATCCTCCACACAGGCGCTGACCTACCACCAAGCTCTGACCAACAGCCTTCAACTCTGCGGAATTGCCGACCATGTCAAGACCTACAGGTGCGCCAACAACCAGGCCCTCATCACCACACTTACTCACATTCTCTCCCTCTCTCTCTCTCTCCCTCCCCCCTCTCTCTTTCCTGCCCCCCCGTCTCTTTCTCTCAACCTATCTTCTCTCTGTCTACAAGCAATATTGAAAAACACTACTGCTAAGCCTTACAGTTTCTTATGTCCAACACTGCAGGCTAGTGAACATTACCCTGCTGCAACCTAACTATTACGAAGAATAACATATGGTTTGCATTATGTCCAGAAGAATTATTTAGGTTAAGTCTGATAATGAGACATTTATGGCAACTGATTAAGGGCAGTGTTAAGTCTCACTCTCAAATGTGATGGAAATGCTTGTTAGTCATTGATGCTGCTTAATCCATGAAACAGGGCAGAGGATGTACTCGGCAGACATAGGTTTTAGTGTGAGAGTTGGATTTGTAGATAAATTAACTCACACCCTATGGGGACACAGTGTGAGCAGAGTGTATGTTAAATAACCAGTGAGCCCAGCTTTGGTGCTAATTGTTAGACGTCGTACAGGTACGTGCCGCTCCATCCAAATGCCATTTAACCACACAGGGAAGACCTACTTTCTGTCAGGGGCTGAACCTGTGATCTATGGTGGTATCGTTTGTTTGTGCCATGAGCCACGCATCTCAGTGCTTGAGCCAGTTCTGTCAGGAGGTGCTCCAGAGACACTCCCTGCAGACTCTCTCCCTCAATTAGATCTCAGACGAATAAGACATGGAATAAGACATTTCTTCTGCTTTTGCTAACTATTAAGGATGCTCACAAATCTCACCACAGTCATGTTACATTGGACAAATTAAATTGTGAAATATTAATGTAAAATCAGTAACATAACCACAGCTGTTAGTGTCTAGTCACTCCTTTCTCTGTGCCATGTGACTTAACATGATGGGATACATGTTAATAAGTCGTCAGTCATTGGTTACTACTAGTTGGGTTGGTACCTAGTGATTGAACAATAACCAAGGTCCACCCATTTGGGTGTGTGGTAAAGAGGTGTGTTCTACTCAGGTTCCATATATTGGCGTCTGGATAATCACCTGCACATCTGCTTTTTTTTTTGGTCAAACTAATGTTACCACTTTTATGCCGAGGCCTCTTTGTTAGAGAAGGGGTGCACAGTTGGGGAGGATCCAGCACCAGCTATCTCCAGTCTCAGCCAAGAGGCTCTCCAAGTATCATGACTGGCAGCTGCTCTCCTCTATTGAGATCTTCAATTACTCTTCTGTTAGTCTATGAACCACTTTTACAATGTGGCTTTGTTTGGCTTTCCACACAGACCACACTCTCTGACTCCAGTCTCCCTGGCCAGTCTTTGGCGGTTTTTTATCAGCTTCTCCACTCCAGCAATGGCTTATGGCTTCCCATCTGTGTGTGTTCACAGGGCCAGTCAAGCACTTAAGGTTGTAATAGCAGCATTTTAGGTATTTCTTTAAGAAAGTGTCCTGATGCGTCTCCAGTGGTTGCTCTTCTCATCTTAAGTTCCCAAATGAGCTCCTTTTCGCCTGTAACAGGCCTGGGTCTTTTCCCTTCTGTTTGACCCAAACATGCAATGCCACCCAAGTTCTCTAGTGCTTCTGTTCAGCCCATATCTCTATGCAGTCCTGCTAACTTCCAGGAACATCCAGGTCCCCTTATCTCGTCCTTGGCGTTTCTCACCCTGCCTCCTTTTAGGTGACGGAGTTTCTTTGGGTCCTTCATGATATGAATGCTCAATAGTGTTAGTGTTGTGCTGGGGTTGTTTCATATCATGTTATTCCTGTGTACACATTCCCGATTAGATCTTCCTGTCTTTGACCTTTTGTCGCAGAATTCCGTTTGTCTCTCTCTTCAGGAGTTCCGAGACTCCGAGTATATTCAAGCGCTTAAATCAAGATTAAATCAGCGCTGTAATTTATATCTGCATGTGAAGTAGAGTGTTGAGCGGCAGAGGCAGTAACCAGCAGAAAGCGTTCAAGTAAGCCAACAAGGTGCAGATTTATTGATGCTGCCGGCAGGTGAACAGACAAGACGCACTCTACATTTAACAGAACTAACTTTCCCCACAAACAAATACAAATAATAGTTCTACTGACTTGCAATAAATCGCTTAATTAATTAGTACAGTCATCCTCTCACCTCAGAGGACAAAGCTCAACTCCCTGCCATTACCTGGATGCAGGTTATATTCACCCTAACTCCTCCTCCCAGGAGTTAACCATTATACTTTAATCAATTACCTAAACAGACATATTTATAACTCTTAAACATGTATCATGCATACAATAATTCATAGTTGTCATCCTCACATGCACAACTACACTAATTAGGCTTCTGACAGCCAGATATAATGTAATTCTTCCATACGGAAGAAAACACCCGTCTCAGGTGGAACCGTCCATTCTTTGACGCTTCTGCGTGAATAAGGAAGACGTTTCAGATGCGCTCTGCTTCGGTTGGGAGCATGTTATGCTGCAGGTGAGCTCCGCGATTTCCATGATCTTCCATTTTGTATTTCATGAGTGATCCTGCTCACAGGACGGCGCCATGCTGTTCCAGCCGCGATTGGGTATCACTCAACTCACAGTCCACCAAGCACTCACGCTATAATGTTCGCTGCACACTTATTTACACAACAATTCTCCGTCTTTCAGTGTGCTATTTATAGTGACGGCGCATATTTTGCTCCGTCACACTGCACATCTCTATAGTTTGTCTGAACACAAACTATTCTTCGATAGCTGTAGCTATTCAGTGGTGATTGGTGTAGTTATGGTGAATTTGCAAACTAATTTACGGCTTCTAAACAGCCGCCATGACCTTCACAATAGCGTTTGTCCCCAATGAGGTTATTAGCCGGGTGATTTTTTGTATGCTGTGTGCGGTTCTCTGGGCGATGGCTTTTTGATGAGCATGACGGCAAGTGGAGTCAGATTTCCGGTAACGAATGCTGCTTCAGGATGATTGGCAGGTGCAGGTAAGGTTGCTGCAGCTCCCAGTGGTGGATGGAGGGTTGCGGGGGTGGGGAAAGTGGTAGAGGCGGTTTGTGAAGGAGAGCTGCAAAGAGAGTTTTCATAGCTTGACAGCTCCCACTGTGCATTGCATACGAAAAACACCTGGAACAACACTCCATATCAGCCTCTGAAAAGACCCTTCTACTCTCTCTCTTCCTCTCTCTTTTTCTCTCTCCCTCTCTCCCTCCCCCCTTCCCTTCTGTTTACCCTTTCAAAATGTAGATGTAGAATTTGTATAAGCCAGAACAATGAAGAAAAGTTAATTCTGGGAATGTAATGATGCGTGTGTGTGAGTGTGAGATGGTGGCTGAAAGGTTGTGCATCAGCCATAATGAGGCACATCATGTGTCCTGCCCATGACATGATGGAATTGCGCGGCTGTCAATGTGTGTGACCCACATTGTAACTCACACGGTAGACGTCCAGGGTAGCACTGTGTTTTTCTTAACAGAGCAGCCTGCAGAGAAACTAAAGTAATCTCATTAAATTCCCTCCCTCCCCTTCCCATTTTTCCATAACACCAAGTGTGTGAATTTGCTCGTAGTTGGCGAGGAGTGTAAGAAACGGAGAAAAGTTTGACCACGCCGTGCCCCTTGAAGCGTTGCCATGGCAACAAACCATGTGTGGGATTAGGGAGGGTCTGACGGCGTCTTTCGGAATCAAACTAGTGTCCTCTCGGCCGCCCATAATCCCCTCTCTGCTTAACATAGTTGCTTTGATCTGCGCCCTTCTGCCCCCTCACACATAACGTCTCAGGGAGCAGGAGATGAGATCTCAAGGGCATGAATGAGACGCCGAGCAACATGGAGCATCTTCCTACTTCCGTTTTAGACATGCATTTAATTATTGGGAGGTCTACTGTGGACGGCGTGTCTGAAATGTACTTCCTTAGGTCTAGTTAGTTTAAGGTCTAAGTTAGCCTATGCAGCACTTGGAAGAAGCAAAAGCCGAATTGTTGTACGACTACATGCTAAATGTCTGTCACTTGCCTTTCTCTTTCTCATTCTCTCTCTCTCTCTCTCCTCTCTTAGACCGCAGTGTCTGGTGATGACTGGTGCTCCTAACGCTCGGCCGGCGCTGCTCAACCTGGTGCACGCCTTCACCAAGAACGTCGGCCTGATGGTCTGCGGACATGTCCGCGTCGTAAGTACCCTGCGCAGCTAACACATTTTCACCGACGTCTAACCAAATTCAAGACGTCAGGTTTTGCGTTTATTTTTGTAAATCTACCACTGTGAATCCTGTGTTCCCATCCCACATTTCATTTACCATGCCACCAGCAGTTGCCAGCACTCACCCACACTTGATGGCATCAATACAAATCCATTAACACACGGTTGGCCGTTGACCAATGGGGAGTCGTTCTGCGCTCTCCTGCGCGCTGTTAAAACCCATTTTGGTTGAGTGGTACTCTTACGTGCCCAGGCGCAGTTCGCATCGAACAATTGTCCCCCTATTAGTGCCATATAAAATAAACTACTCTAAGCGGGCCCTTACCTGGAACCAGAACTTTCCAGTCCATTATGAGGATGTAGGGGACCAGGGATGATGTAATTGCTCATGCTGTCTCTGGTGCCACATTATAAAAAGAAAGCCAGCTTTTTATCCCCCGCCCCCCCCTCCAGGCTCTAGCCAGAGTCCAGGAAGGCCCATGGTAATCAAAGCCACACTGGTTGGCCCGGCCTGGACTGTTCCGCAGGGCTCCCAGTAGGCCCTGGTCCACTGGACCCACTTGAGACTTCTGTGTTGGCCACAGACATGTATATTCCATTACTAAATGAGAGGCAAGAGGGAGGGGGGGAGAGCGAGAGAGAGAGGCAGGGAGAACGAGAGAAGGAAATTGTGAGGGGATGGGAGAGAAGAGGGGGAGAATGGGAAATTGAATGACTGAGTGAGGAAGAGATTGGTTTTCCTGGCGAACTGGAAAACTTTTTTTTTTTTTTTCTTCTTCTTCTTCTTTCCTATGGCTTTGTGTGGTCACGAAACAAAATGGTGACGCACACAGTCGTGCACATGCCCTTGTTGCGATCAGGGGTGCTTTGTTTGTGCACGTCTCACAGCTGTAAACAGTGGGTTCCTGTCGGTACTCTTGTGTTTGTGTGTGTGTGTGTGTTAATCATTGTCTGTCTATTGTATGTTTTTTTAAATCCCACAGACCAACCGCAAGCCCAACTTCAAAGAGATGAACAACGACATTGTGCGCTACCAGCGCTGGCTCCTCAACAACAACTCCAAGGCCTTCTACACACCTGTGCTGGCCGAGGACCTGAGACAGGGCACACAGTACCTCCTGCAGGTGTGTGTGTGTTGTATCTATATTCCATTTACCCTTAATTGGGCTGAATAGTAGGCTACAAGAGAGATTCATAGAACAGAAATGTCCAGTTCATGACGTGTGTTTGTGTGCTTCTTAGGCTGTGGGACTGGGCCGGCTGAAGCCCAACACACTGGTGGTTGGCTTCAAGAACAACTGGAGGGATGGAGACCTGAGGGAGGTGGAGACCTACGTCAACCTCATCCAGTAAGTAGCATCTACACATGGGCAGATACATACACATATTTACTAACATGGACACACACACACACACACACACACACACACACACACACACACACACACACACATATTCTCTTGCCCTGCTAGCTGGCGCTAGCTAGCTAACTTGTTCGCAGCCCAGTGCTTGTTCTGCTGCTGTTCACTCCTATGCTTTCTAGTTGCCCATAGGATAAAACAAAAACATGCGAAAAAAATCCAGTGGACTACCAAGTGTTGTCTCTTTCAATGTTGGAAGTCAGAAGTAAGATGAGAAGAAAATCCTAAACTAACATTATCTAACCGTAGCTAAAAAGCCAGTTTAAGCTAAATAGCACATCAGCAGCAGTTTCACGAGACAAGTCCCACTGACAGTCGTGTACAAGACCTGGTTTTCTGGTACAGAGTTAAGGCAGGTGTTGGTCTACATTCAGCTAGCTCAAACTGCACTTTTTTTGTCATACCTCCCTGAACGTGAGGATGCAAGGATCCTGTCGACCACGTTAATGTTTTCTGCTGAAGGCAAGGAAATCTGTATTGTTTATTGTTGTAATCTCGCGAAATCACCTAGCTTGACTGTAGCACTTACAGGGACCCGTAGAATGTTGTGATGGTGATCAAACACTGTTATTTGTCAGACCGACTGTCAAACATTTTTACATGAATGTGCAAGGCAGCACTTCAAAAACCTCTTAAAAACTGGGACAAACGGTCAATTGAACAATGACAAAAACCAATTCTACCTATTAAAATCCATTCATCTGCTTCACGCCAATAACATGCACTTCATGTCATTATGAATTTGGCCAGTGGGGGCCATTGTTTGTACAGCTTACTTTGTCAGTTTGTCTAATGAGTCAGGCGTGTCGTTTTTCGCTTTTGTAATAATTTTTTATTAAGCGTTACTTCATCTGCTTAAATAGACGAGCCACCCCTGACACACGCACGCACACTCACACTCACACATACGCACTCATTCACTCTTTCATACTCATTAAACCTTTGCCCCTGCAGCCACCAATCAAGCCGGTCACCTCCGGAAAACCTTTTAGCACCTCAGCCCCGACACTCACGGTTGTGCAATCCGACTGCACTGGCCCTCAATGTGTTTTCTGGTAACCGTGTAAGCATGTGTAATCTCAATCATTAAAGCAACTCCTCTTGCCTTCATCTTCTGAAAGCCTTTCCGCCTTGCCTCTGACTCATAATATGAGTCACGTGAGGCTTTAACCGTGAGCTGTTCCTGGCACAAACTAAGTGGAGACTCCCATTAGGGTTTTGTAGTAAGGCCTTGTGTTTTCATAAAAGACTGAGACTGACGGAATTGTTGTTCACTATGTAACCTTTGTGTTCATATTTTATGTTAACAGTATGTCAACAACTCTTAAGACATTCCCATGTGAATTGTCATGGGTATTTGTTTCCTATGAGAGATTATTTTGTACACACATTCTTAAAGGGTGTGGTTATGATAAAGATGTTCTTAAGCAAATGTGACTCTTTAGATCTGGCTCAAGTTATGCACTTGTACTTAGCCAGGGAAGGCAGAGATCAAGGCTTCAGCATCCATTACTTAGGGGAATATGTCAGCACCTGTGGTCTAGATGCCTGGCATTTAATGGCTGTATCCTTTATTGCAGTTACATCCGCCTTAACATTATCAGATCTTAGGGTCTGACGCCAAACAGAATTTGGCAAAAAAAACTATGATGGTACAGTGTATTGATTTGTTTGCTGCATCCCTACCTGCTGAGGTAACTGAATATTTATTTTTAGAGCGCCTTTCAGACCACCAATACTGTTTAAGGAGTTACTGTACAATATTCAATAGAGAGAAAGAGCTCATCACCTAACATATTATCACCAATTATTTCACCACATCCTCCTAAAAGGTTAGCATTTGAGTTTTGCTCTGGGTGAATACTAGGTGCTCTGGGTGACTGATTTGACGTATCTTTGCCAGATCAGGGCCAAGTCTGGCTTTGAATCCATGTCAGTCTGCTACCCTTAGTCTGAGGGTGTACTAGCAACCAGTCATTGTGAAAACATCATAGAAAAATATTCAAATTCGTTATTATTTTGTTTTTATGAAAGACTCAACAGTTGGCCACAAGGCCTTTTTTCCACCCCCATAGGCCTTAATAGACCATGACCTGGTGGCCAAAAGGCCTCTTGTCAAATAATGTAACTCTACTTGTCTGAAGTGGCTAGCTTTATTGTCAGAAAGCCACATGTGAGAAGTGGGGTGGTCTGTGGAAGCATCTGTTTGTTTGGCTGTTTACAGTGGAACTATTTGCTGGAACGTTCCACATATTTGATGTGGGTGTGGAAAGATCTGGGGTTTAATGCAGCGTGATGTACTCTGATGGCGATGCTTCCTGAAAGGACCCAGTTACAGGAAAGTGACTCTGGCTGTGTTTGTGTTTTCCAGCGATGCCTTCGACTTGCAGTATGGCGCCGTCATCCTGAGGCTGAGTGAAGGCCTGGATATCTCCCACATCCAAGGACAAGGTACTACTCTCTTCTCTTTACGGTCCTCGTAAGTGGTAGTGGTAGTGGATAGCTTGCTTCCTCTACTTTGCTAATAGTTTTTAATCATGCATAAAAGAGTTGAGCTGAAGATATGATGCCTAGGGTGATTTTTTTAATTTTTTTTTATGCAAGTTTTAAGAGGAAGCAATCAGGCAGCTATGTCAAAAGTAGAGAAATCTATCATCAGTCAAATACTTTTTATAACACAGTTGTGTAAAGCACTACAGAACTATTGGCCTTAAAAAGTTATATACCCACTTTTGTTTCCTGAACTTTATTTACTCTGCAACTCCCTTTAAGGAGTTGCAATAGAGTTTGGTGCTATTTTGGAAAAGTGTTTACGCTTGTTTTAGGGCGGTCGTTAGCAGTTAGCATTTAAGAGGTGGTCGACTCGTCCCCTGAGAGGGTTTCTGCATCCGAGGCAGAGTACCTCTCCCTTGTCTTTGGCCTGTTTGTTCCACTCCGGAATGAACCCAGAGTGGCTAAACAGGGTATTTTGGTGAACAGAGTCGACCTTGCTGATAGCCAAGTACTCCCTCTATTCCTGTCAGGAATAGCGTTTAGATTTATTTTAAATGCCAGCTGGGCTTTCTGTTTTAAGGTGAGGACAATTGTCTAGTGTTTTTGCAACAAGTGTAAAATGGACTTTTGTTTTATTTTTATCACAGCACAGATGGTACCAAGCAATTTAAACGCTGATTTAAGTTTGTTTGTGTTCAGACATAAAATAGATGCTTCTGGAGAATAGGACTGGTAATGAAGTTTTCTTCCCTTTTTTCCACCTCATAGATGATACATCGGGGATGAAGGACGTAGTGGTGTCCATCGACATGAGCAAAGACTCGGACGGGGACTCCTCCAAGCTCTCCTCCAAAGCCACCAGCGTCCAGAACAGCCCCGCTGTCCAGAAAGGTTTGCAACTTTTGTACCCCTCTTTGGTTTCGTGCCCCCACCCCCAAATAAAGAGCGGAAATGATATCACAAAACATTGGGGGATGTCACGGGCATCGACTGAGTGTGTATATTCGTGAAGGTGTTGGCACTCGTGTGCAGTGCATTTATGCTCTCAGTAGGTCAGCAGACCTATGTGGAACTCCAGAAGCTAAGACCCTTTAAGATGGCAGGGTTTGCGAAAGGAAGATGTGAAAGTGGAGTGGCGGAAATGCGTTTCTCAAAGCCATGCTATTTATCCAAAGGCCACATCTGAGGCAGCCCTCCTAAACCGCTCAGAGAGGAAGTTGCTGCTGGTGACCTTGTGATCGCAGCAACTTCCCCAGGGTCTGCTTTTATCGTCATCAACCTCCCCTCATCCTCTGTACACTTGTGTACGTACACAAACACTCTCCCACACACAAACACACACAAACACACACACACACACACACACACACACACACACACACACACACACACACACACACACACACACACACGTGGCCTTATTAGAGACGGCGCATCTGTGTGTGTTTTGTTTCTGCCTTTTCTTTTTTTTTTTGAATGAGGAAGGCTACTCTATGACCCGACACACAAACATATAAACGAGACGCTGGTTCCCACACTCTTGGACATCCAGGCCTCGGAGCAGTTTCACAGATTTCCTCCGAACTGCACGTCTGCGACCCAGCCTCCCCTCGAGCGACTTCCTCCCCGACACTATGAGTTCCCCCCGTCCCAACCCCTGACAGCGGTCAGCCCTAACATGTTCTTCTGAGAAATGAGCAGGACCTTCTCATGAGTCCAGCTAGTGAGGCTAATGAGGTCCATATGACGCTTGATAGATGGATGTCACTGAGTTTAGCCTGACGTTCTGTGCTGTTTATGTGTATGCATCGTGTTTTCCGTCGGGACTGGAGGCCATTGCCAAATGAAGGGAACAACAAATTTCGAAGATTAATGTCATCTGGTTAATCCGCTTAGGCATAATCAGCTGTTAATACGCGAATCTGTCGTTTTCGGAAGTGGGCAGGGGGAGTGCTAATGCAGTGCTCTGTGTTTGAAGTTGAGCCTCCTGAAAAGTACATTTCTCTTCTTTTTCAGCCATCTGTTCTCCCCCCCCCCCCCCCCCCCACACACACACACACACACACACACACAGCCCAGTCTTTCGTTAAAAAACGGAAGCGCTTGACAGTTAAGTCTGAGGGTCTTAAATGTTGTACAGTAGGGCAATCCTCCGTCACTGCACTCCATTGTTGGCCTACTAGAGGACCAGTGGTTGAGAAACTGCTACTTAGACGCTCACTTCTACTTAGACCCCTCTTGGGAAACTCTGTTTTACGTGAAATGGAGCATAAATCTGTGTACATGTGTGCTCCAGTGAGGGCCGTCGTAAGGAGGTCTAGCTGCCTCTACTGGTCCCCAACCCCTGACGCGGGTGATATCAGCTGGCCTGGATCACCTGCTGGTAGTGTATATAGGACCTACACTCGCCAGAGATCACGCTCATCCCAGAGATCAGCCTCTCCTCCGGGGATGACTGAGGCCGAGCTCTCCTTTACTCGTTCTTTATTTTTTCTCTTGGTTGGACTCCACTGGTGGAGGACGAAGTTTCTTTTCGTTTTTCGGACCTGTTCTAGACCGTTCCCAAAACAGACGTCTCATTGTACCTCACTGTTGACGCATGTGTTTTCCATCACTGCAGCAGAGAATGTTAACCCCCTCCCTCTGTTTTTTTTTCTCTCCTCCTTTTCTTTTTTGTATCTTTGTTCAACCTTCTTCTAGAGGATGACGACGACGGCAAAGCCCCTACGCAGCCCCTGTTGAAAAAAGGCAGGCAGTCCACCTTGTGGTTCATCTCAGTTTTCAGTTTTTACTCTCTCTCTCTCTCTCTCTCTCTCTCTCTCTCTCTCTCTGTCGATCTCTCCATCGGTCACTCTCTATCTCGCTCCTATCTATCCATCTATCTCTCTCTCTCTCTCTCATGGTCTATCTGTCTATCTCGCGTTCTTGTTAAATCTCTCCATATTTGTCCATCTGTCTGTCTGTCTGGCATCACCCTCTGTACCACTTCACTTCTGTGTATTCTGCTCTCTTTGGCTTTGTTAACTGTTCTTTTTTTCTCTATGAAATAACTGCTCTCTTTTTCTCTTGTTTATCTAGTCCTCTTTATACTGGTCGTCTCCTAACACTTCTCCAGTTTCCTGTTGCTGGTCTCAGTGTGTTGTGTACACACACACACACACACACACACAGTGTTTGTGTGTGTGTGTGTGGTAGTGTGTCTTTGCTTGATGTTAGTGTGGGAATCTACTCCTTTTCTGGTGTGTGAATGGGATATCTCTGTGTGTGTGTGTGTGTGTGTGTGTGTGTGTGTTCAGTTTGTGCCTTCTCTTAACGCCCCCCCCCCCCCTCTCTTTCTCTCTCTTACTCCTGCACTCCTACGAGAGAAGACTTCCCTTTTCCTTTTTCACTGGGTCTCTGCCTTCCTGTCGTAGCCTCACATTCTCTGAGGACTCTGCTGCTTGTCACTGCTGCCGTCAGTCTCCCTCCCTTCCTCTCTCTCTCCCTCCCTCTCTTTCTCTCTCTCTGTGCCTGTTCTCTAATGCAAGCCCTGTTCTGCAAAGCAGTGCACTGTCTGTGCTTTGAATTCAACGCAATTTTTATATACTAACTGCTGAATAAGCAAACTGTCAAGCAAGGAATAGACATTCCTTATTGTCTTGTCACTGTCAAGCAGCTTTGCTTGCTTTCTTGTTCCTGCTCTGATTCTCTATCTGTATCTCTAGATGCATTATATGCACCCCTTAGGCTGATTAATAGCCAACAGATATTTTTTTTATTACCCCTTTTGTGCCTTATTTGTAATTTTGCATTTGATGGTCTAGTAATGTAGATTTGTGTGTGTGTGTGTGTGTGTGTGTGTGTGTGTGTGTGTGTGTGTGTGTGTGTGTGTGTGTGTGTGTGTGTGTGTGTGTGTGTGTGTGTGTGTGTGTGTGTGTGTGTCTGGTACAGATAAAAAGAGCCCAACCGTGCCTCTGAACGTGGCTGATCAGAAGCTGCTGGAGGCCAGTCAGCAATTCCAGAAGAAGCAGGGCAAAGGCACTGTGGACGTGTGGTGGCTGTTCGACGATGGTGGTGAGTGTTAAACACACACACACACACACACACACACACACACACACACACACACACACACAGAGACATATAGTCTCTCTCTCTCTCCTTCTCCTGTCTACCACGTGTGTAAATGTTATATAAGATACATCAGATAGAAACTTCTGTAAAGGCCTGTAGTTGTACACCCACCCTCTCTCTCTCTCTCTCTCTCTCTCTCTCTCTCTCTCTCTCTCTCTCTCTCTCTCTCTCTCTCTCTCTCTCTCTCTCTCTCTCTCGCTCTTTCTCTCTTGCTCTGCTTCTCATTCTTAGGTCTCACTCTGCTCATCCCATACCTGCTCACCAACAAGAAGAAGTGGAAGGACTGCAAGATCCGTGTCTTCATCGGTGGCAAGATTAACCGCATCGACCACGACCGCAGAGCGTGAGTGTCCTCTCCCCCTTCCTGATAACTGGCATGCAAACCTACATTACGCACATTCAAAGCATTTAGATGAAGGACACGAGACAAAACAAAACAATACAACCCTTGAGATGGGCCGGAAAGGGGCGGGGTTGGGGGGTAGGGTTATCTCCCTCGCTTGCGCTGTCACCGTCTCTGTGTAGTTCTCGCATTCTCTCTATCCATCTGTTTCTCTCCTTCCTCTTTTTCTCTCCCTGTCACCCCCCCCCCCCCCCCCCCCCCCCCCCCCCCCCCATGGAAAGATTAGACTCTCCCTCTTCAACTTGTAATTCAAAAGGGCCTTTATTGGCTGCATTTCCAAAGCAGCAAAATACAAAGTTATTGTGACTATTGTTAGTATGCGCTCTCTCTCTCTCTCTCTCTCTCTCTCTCTCTCTCTCTCTCTCTCTCTCTCTCTCTCTCTCTCTCTCTCTCTCTCTCTCTCTCTCTCTCTCTCTCTCTCTTCTCTCTCTCTCTCTCTCTCTCTCTCTCTCTCTCTCCTCTCTCTCTCTGTCTCTCTCTGTCTCTCTGTCTGTCCTCCCTCTCTTATTCTCCATCACAAGTGCTTAGCCAGCCTGTGGCCTGGGCAGGGTTTAATCCCCCAGCTCTGCATTAATGCGCCACATCTTGTCCTTTTATTTATTTAGTATTGCCCCAACACAAGCGCTTTATCCGTCACCTCAGTGATGCAAACCCACCCCACTCCACCCCACCCCCACCCCCCTGCCAGACGTGTGTGAAGCTCAGCACCACGTGGCAACTATTGTCCAACACAAATGTCTGCCATTGTCCTCCGCAGCTGCCTGCCTGCCTGCCTGCTCGCTCGCTTTTGTGGCTAAATTTAGCCCCCACCACCAAGGCTCAGGCACATATCACCCTACTGCTGCTTTACAGACAAAAACCCACTGCTGCTGTCTCTGAGCAGAGCTGAGCTCAGATCCCCTGTATGCTATCGATAGTTTCTGTGTTTTAAGGGGAAGGAAACTTGAACTGCTGATTTCAGGCCAGTTCTATAGATTTTATGTCATACCACTGCATAGGAATCACTGTTCTCAAGGGAGTTTGAGGACCGAGATCAAACCTTTGGTATTCTTGACCACTTACTTCAGGACAGGTTTTAGATATAACACCACTTTATTGTAATCTCGCCAATAGCACCGTTTTTTATTAGTGAGTAACCCACTGAATCACTTGACCTCAGAACAGTTTTTTTTGATAAATCCTCATCATACTATACTGCCTCCAGCAACATCTGTTTGAACGATATGAGTCTCCTGAATCACTGACCTCAGAACAGTAGCTGGAGTTCATACCCACTGCTATTGTGCCACCTGCAGTCCCCTGAATCACTGACCCCAGGGCAGTTTTGAACACGCTGTATCGCCTGTCCTTTCCTCAGAGATGTCTGCCTATGCATGAGTGATGAAATGATCGGTCCTGTGTTATTTGTTCCACAAGGTCTTGCGTCACACTGAAGATCGACATGATCTGCAACCTTAATCCACTCCCCTCCTCAGTCCTAGTTCAAGGAGCAGCCTCTCTCTCTCTCTCCCCCCCCATCATCCCTGGTAGGGATTTGGACCGAGATTCAAGCACGCACTCTCTCGCCCTACCAGCTGTAGCTGAAGCTGTTTTTGTTCTTTCGTTTTCGTTGCTTTGAAGAAAAGTGCTAGGGGAAATTACCTTTATGCGTCTGTGTGGGAAACAAACATACACACACACAAACACAGCCAGCCAGCCTCATACACTCAACTTGTGGCTGAAGTTATTTGTTTCAGTTTTTGATCTAAATCTCTTATGCCCCATGGGATTCACCTGTTTCCTCAGAACTGATGAAAAACAAAACAAAACCCTGAGCCAGCTTTTTAAAGACTGCTTTCGGAAAGCAGCAGAACGGCTCTGTTTGTTCTCCCAGCAGGGTCGTTTTATGGCTGTCTCTCTTTGTTTATACATTTATTTATGATTGCTTCTCTTTCTCTCTTTCTCTCTCTATCTCTTTTTTTTTTTTTCTTCTTCTCATTTTCCCCTCCCACAGGATGGCCACTCTCCTCAGCAAGTTCAGGATAGACTTCTCCGACATCACCGTCCTCGGGGACATCAACACCAAGCCCAAGTCGGAGAGGTGAGTGAGCAAGCGAGCCAGCTGACGTCAAACCCGGCCCACATGGGCCGGTAAAACCTTTTCTCCGACGCCTCGGCGTGGTCTTTGAAGTCGCGAGTAACGGCCGTCATGTGCGCCGCAGAAAGGCAACGGAATTCCTCTGTGGCGATTTGTCAAGCGCCTAATAACAGTGAAGGATGATAATGGCCTATAATGAACGGCAGGAGGAACAGTTATTACACATTATTTTTTCTAATTTGGCTTTAGTCATGCATTGTTAGATAGCTTGTGGTATTGGTCCACTGGCTCCGTGAATATTTCATGAGAGTCTGAGATCTTGATTAGTGCTTTAATGATCTGGTGTTTCCAGTGAAAACTACACCCAGAAGACCTGGCAAATATGTCTTCCACCTAAAGAGAATTCGAATGTGGTGCATGGATAGTACGAAAGATCACATATATTCATGTACATTTATACTCATATAGTTAAACAAACACTTTAAGCCGAAGCAATGTTCAGAAAAGGGTAGGCGGGACATTTTATCAGTGTTTGTGCCCCCTAGTCTTAACACTGTGGTCTACCTACACATTACATAATTCATAGCTGTAGTAGTCTGATTAAGTGTTTGTTTGTTTGTTTGTTTGTTTGTTTGTTTGTGTGCACAGTGTGGCTGCCTTCACACAACTGGTGGAGCCGTACAGACTGAAGGAGGACGACATGGAGCAGGAGGCGGCGGAGAAGCTTAAGGCTGAGGAGCCCTGGAGGATCACCGACAACGAGCTGGAGCTCTACAAGGCCAAGGTCAGTCTCTCTCTCCGTCTGTCGCTCTCTCTCTCTCGCTCTCTCACACACTCGCTTTGTCTTTCTCTCACTCTCTGTCTCTTTCTTTCTCTCTGAGAGGAGGAACAGAATAGCAATGAATCAAGACTAGTCGGTGTATGTCTCTGTTTATCTCTCACACATCTCTGCTCTATGTTCAGTCTCTTAGTATTGTCTTTCCTCTCTTCCTATATCTATTGCTTTTTCTCAATCTCTCTTTAACGCTATACATCCCTCTCTCCATCTCTCTCATCTCTCGCTTGTCCCCCTCTTTCTCTTATTTTTCTCTCTTTGTATCTTCTTAAACCCTCTCGCCACGCTCACCTATGTAAACATTTCACAAAGCATGCATACTGAGAGCTCCATGTTGAACCAGCTGGACTCTGCCAGAGGAGCGAGAGAGAGAGAAGGAGGGGGAGAAGGAGAGAGTGAGAGAGACTGCTTCTGTTTCCTCTCTTTCTCTCTCTCCCTCTCAAATGGGGGAGGTGTCACCCCTTTATCATCCTGTAACCCAACACTTGTCATCTCTCCCTGACCTGTGCACCTCTTCCCCTCCTCCTCCTTTTTTCCCTGAACAGAGCAATCGGCAGATAAGGCTGAACGAGCTGTTGAAGGAGCACTCGAGCACAGCAAACCTCATTGTCATGTGAGTAGATCTGAAACCTTGAGCGTGAATATGGTCAGCTGTGTGTGTGTTTACCAGTCTGTCAGAGTGTGTGTTGGTAGACACTCCTCTCTCAATAAATAGCATCAGCATGTCTTTGACCTCCCGGCTGTCAACTGAATGACTGGGCTACTATTTCTGTTAATAGCACATGAGCCTGTAACAAGCCATGCGCAGGGGTGTAAAGTGATACAGTAGCTCAGGCCTCTAGGGCCTCGGCATCCACCACAACGCATCCTCCGCCATCTTGGCTCCAGCGGCTCGCGTGCATGTTGCCGTCGTGCAGAGCAACATTTTCCAACTCTTTTTTTTAAATTTTATTTTTAAAACATCTCCCTTTTGAAATCCACCTGCTTCTTTTGCTGTTCTAAGACATGGTTGGGGGTAAGGAGTAAGAAGCTATTAGAACCACGCAGAGGTCTCACGTCCCCAGAGACTGGTGGGACAGACAGGCGGCGACAGATAGGGCACGGTAAAGGCAAAGGCTCTTGGGTACAATGGGCGGTGGAAGAGTGTATTTTAGGGCTGCTCCAGAGTACCGGTTAGTGTGTGTGTGTTTGTGTGCGCACCCGTATGTTTGTGTGTGTGTGAGGAAGAGAGCCGCATTTAATTGTCTGTCATTGTAAGCACTGGCACAGGCTGAGTCATGCAAGTGGCACCTTTGGCCCCCTGTTGGAACAATCCAGGCTTGAATAAAAAACCCTCTTTAAGAATAAAAAATAAAAAATTAAAAGAGCCGCAGAGCACAATACCAGATCAACCACAGATGTTCTTTCCCAGCAACATGACACATTTTGGGAGGGAAACAAATACATCTATTTCCCATAATTCACATGGGCATGTGTGATTTCCTTTTTCAGCAATTTAAAACTGATGTATCACAAACGGACTCTGACATCAAATGTTCTCCGTGCAACAAGACCAGATCACCAGAGCTCAAGTGGCTCGCTCGTGTGAATGGGTTCTTCTGAATAGTGACTCAAACGGGAATGGGAACGTGGGCGTGCCTGAGAAGACAGATACAGATTCACCTACTGTGAGGACAGGCCGCTTCTATTTCATGCCATAATATAATGCAAACGACGAGAAGAGAGGCTTTCATACATAGAAATGAGGGGTCTGCGAGATTGAACCATCTCTTTCTTTTTTTTTTAAAGAAGGTATAAAAGATTCAGGGATTCCCTCATCTTTTTACCCACAATGCTAAGGGAGAGCTTAGGAGCCTCCTTATGTAACTTTGGCTAAATTTGGGGCTCATGATGTAACCTTGGCAGTTCTGCTGGTAGGATTTTTAAAATGCCAGCTGTGGGGGGGGGGGGGGGAGAACCCAGGCAGTCAGAAGCCAGAAAGTCACTGATGATTTGAATGTTTTTGTTTTTGTTTGTTTGTTGACGTGTTTACGTGTGCATCCATCCAGGATTGCCAGCAGGTCATCAGCTTTTGCCATTTTGCAGAAGCAGTTTGACAGACCTGTTTAGTCCATTACTGTTTAAAGGGGGGAAATGGGTGTGGGGTGGGTGGGTGTTTAAACAGGACATCGTGACATTTCAGTCTTAATTTATGAGACAAATGCGCAGAGGTGGGTAGAGTAATAAAAAGCTGTACTCAAGTGAAAGTATTGTCACTTCATAATAATAATGACTCAAGTAGAAGTAGAACTAAAAGTCCCCATCAAAATAATGACTTGAGTAAGAGTACAAATGTGTCTCATAAAAGGGGTACTGAAGTAGTGAGTAAGTTCATATAATTATATTTTTTATCACCTATTAGGCATATGTATTATATTCAAATGTGGGGTTATGCCCAAAATATATATATTTTTTTTTTAAATGCTTGTCTAATAGCACAGCATAGCATAGCCATCGGCATAAATTTCCAAGGTCAAGTGTCCTGGTTCAATATAGCTGCGCCGTTGACGTACAAACCAGATGCCAAAGCGGCGTCTACGTGTTCATGTGTATGCAGCCAAAGCAGCCGACGTGGTAGGCTAGAAGCTATGCGCGTGTGATTTTAAAAATAATTTCATATAAAAGCATCTAAATGTAGCTAGCCTAAAGTAACAGAGTATAAGTACATCTTCTTTATTGTAAATGTGCTCGAGTAAGAGTGAAAAGTATTGCAACTCCTGTAAGGATACTATGCTGTATGTCATGCTTACGTGAGGAGTTTATGCTGGCCTTTGGTCTTTTTGAAGGTCATTTCCTGAGGCTTTATCCTCGCCCGTCACCTAATCTTACCTTCTTTCTTTTGTCTTTGTGTGTGTGTGTGTGTGTGTGTGTGTGTGTGTGTGTGTGTGCCACAGGAGCATGCCCCTGGCCAGAAAGGGGGCAGTGTCCAGCGGTCTGTATATGGCCTGGCTGGAGACTCTGTCCAAGGACCTCCCCCCCCTCCTGCTGGTGCGTGGCAACCACCAGAGCGTCCTGACCTTCTACTCTTAAGAGGAAAGCACACTATCCTAAGCATGCACACACACACACAGCTTCATGCGCACACACACACACACACACACACACCCCTCCACCCCACCTGCTGTTTAGACCCTTCACCTCTCCTCCTCATCACTCACTCTCTCTCACACACACACACACACACACACACAAGCGATACGGCGATGAAGAGGAGCAGCCGGTGCGATGATCTAATAGTGATGATGACATTAATAATGATGATGGTGGAGACCGTACCACTGGGCCAGTGGAGGGAGGGGTGGGGGTGGGTTAGGGTCCAACCTCTATAGTGTTGCCACAGTTGGCGAGGTTGGTTCCCGTGGAAACGCAGGGTACGTTCTGCACCCCTGTTTCATCTTGGTGATGGAAGAGGTGACGAGAATAATCTTCAAAGGTCAATTTATTTTCATTTCATTGTTTTTTTTGTTTGTTTTTTCTTTCTTTTTTTTTTTCCCAAAGAAAGGCACCTGAATATGCAGAGGTCACGTTTGATAGGATTGTTATTATTAATATGATGAATGTTATTATAATCATCATTATTATTATTATTACTACTATTTTAATTATTGTCAGTCACAGTTTCTAAGTTATTGTTCATTTTTTTGCTGCAGTAATCAGCAATAATCACCCTTGTTTCCTTTTTCCTCACATGGAAGAGAACCATGCAGAATGCATTTGCAACACCTTCAATAGCCTTAAACACGTGCCTTCCAGTTCAATCAAATTACATTTAACTTTTTTTTTTAATTCAGGGTTGTTTTGCTTTTTATGCAAGTGGACTAGGACACAAGTTTCACTTTCACAAACGGTTCCACTTCTAAGCATGAAAAAAAGCTTTATTTCCTTTGGTGGGGTTTATTTGTGTGTGGTGGGCTCAAATAGTTTTTTTCTTTTCTGTCCTCCATGTACTTTGGGTCTTCCTCTAGAAGCTGTGATGGGAATGAGATTACTTTCACTGTACAATGCCCTCCAATACCTTTGTGACACTCGAAAAGGGGTCCACTGTCGCTTGGATGACCGATACCATCCTCTTCCTGCTGTAAGGTCATTGGGTAATGTCCATACTGTAGGACTATTTAAGTATACTTTAGGACAGTTTTGAGTGTACTGTAGGGCTTGAAGGCAGTTTGAAGAGCAATGTTTTTGTTTGTTTGTTTCGTTATGACAGTATTGCTTTTGTTTGTAGAGAAGATCTATCATTTCTTTGCTGAAAGAATGGTTTGCTGTAGGGCCATCGAAGCTGCTAGCATTATGAGAGGAGCTCCGAAAACAATGACAACAAACAAACAAACAAACAAACAAACAAAAATCAAGCAAGCAAAGTCTAAAGCCTCCTCATCTGTGGCCTCCTAGATTAACCTACAACTCAAGAACAAACAGGTGTGCTAGCAAACAAACATGACTTTGCCTTAACAAACAGAAGTAATGAATGTTTGTGTAGCTCGTTTTCCCCTTATATATAAATATATAAGCCATACTGGCTGATTGAATAGCAGGTCAAATGCAAGTTGTAGCTATTGCAATTAGGTGCATAGGTAGAATGTCATGTCTGTGCATTATGCCCCTCATCCCCCCCAATTCAAATACTACATTTTTAGATTTCTTTCTCCCAGATAAATGGCACTCCTGCTAAGTGAAACTGAATTTTGGCTACAGGCATACACGCTGTGGAGACCACATTGGCACACTGGTGGAGGTTGTTAGTCCAAGTCAGGACAGCCTCACCAGTGTTTTGTGTCGTGTGAAACTGTATAATGCATTTCGTTTTCTCGGGTTTGAACCTCTTGAGCCAGAGCTAGCTGTTTTTTTTTTTTTTTTAAAAAGCATGGTGGTGTGGTGGGGATGCATTGCGTTTTTCATGCCATATTTGCAGATTTAAAGATGTTGCGGTAGCGATGTTGGTCGAAGCTAACATACGAATGTTGCACACAGTGAGCAGCCTCTGAATCCAATGGATACATACCTCTATGCAGGTGAACTGTTGCTGGCGTTTAAAGTAGTTTTTTTTTTTCTATTATTATATTCTGTATGGGTTCTGTGTCATCATTGCCCAGTGCTGTATAACTGTAGTTGGGGAGTTGCTCACTCCTTTTATAGTGTGTAATGCTGTACCGGTTGCCCAGATCAGAGTTGAGGAATTGATTTTTTATTTTTTTTTCTCTCTTCTTTTCCTCACCCTGGGTTAGAATGTCTGTGTTACTGTAAGGGAAGGTCAGTCTTTTGAATGTAAACACTCCATAACCACAAAAACGATTAAAAAAATAATAATAAAAAAAAAAAACGGCAACAGCACTGAGTTGCTAGTTGCTACTGCTAGTTTTCTCTAGTTCACTATTTTGTTTGTCTTTTGTAGAGGGCTTTTCCCCCTCAACTTAGTTCCAGAGTCACATTTGGCAACCTCAGTACAGTGCAATGCGTGTTACTATTATGACTGTCCTTTTTTTTTTTTTTTTGTCCAGGCTCTGTGTCTATATGTGCAACTTACACAGTTGCACCCCATCAATGTTCATGTTCATTAGCTAATGAAATAAAATACAAATATGCCATGTGATTTTTAAAACTAGTGTCTGAATGAGTATAGTCATATTTAGTCACTATATATTCTAGTGTTTCAAATAAAGACGTACTTTGAAGTATGAGCACAAGCATGTAGTTACCTTCTGTCTTTCATTTTGATTATATATATATATATATATATATATATAAAGCCAATGTGTGGGGATTGTAAAGATTTCTTTTCCAATTCCTGATGGTACAATCAAAGATTTTCTGTGTGTGGCTGTATAGCACTCAATAACATCCTCCCCACAAAATAGCAACAGAATAAGCAAGTGTAACCTGTTTAAATTATTGACCTATTATCTATATATATTCGTATATATATAAAAAGACAATTGGGAGAGGACATTTTTCTTTTCTGTTTGGAGATGTCGAAGTAAACATGCTACGGTTATGTGTCCCAACCAAATACTCTGTGTGTGTGTGTGTGTGTGTGCATTCTTCATTGTGTAGATACACTTTATTGATTAGAGGAGGCAGTCGGAGGTGGTGGTGGTGGTGCTGGGGGTCTGCTTGTCATTTGGGTAGAGGGGAGATATGGAGGTGGGGTGAGCCACAGGTGATGTCCTCCTGGTTGTGACTTTTTCTGCCACTTTCCCTGTTAAGCCCAGTCCCCACTCCTCTCCTCTCCTCTCCTCTCCTGCCCCTCTCTTCAAACTTCCATTTGTAGCCAAAGCAACCCCACTCCCCCTATCCCATGTCCTGCCACCTGTCCAATGCCATCCCAGTCTCTGCCAGTTTTGGCAATGAATGGAGCATAACAATGGATTGTTAAGTTAAATGAGCAATGGCCAACCTCATAACCCTTTAACTCCCACCCCAACCCCCACCTCCAGGTCACACTGCAACTCTTAACTAACTTGTAAATAACTAGTCTAACCAGAGTAAATTAAGGGAGTGGAATCGCTTAATGACAAATTAATATGGAGAAAGAAATATTTATTTTAGTTTAGACTTCTCCAAGTTTTTATTATATTATATTATTTTTCTCATGTTTTCTTTTGTTCAAAATTAAATTGCATGTTGATTTTTCATCTTGATCTTTCTCTCTCTCTCTAGTCCCTGTACATTTCTATCTTTTATATGCCTTTGAAAGACATCTATGTTGACGAACAGTTAAAAACAATGTCTCTTCCTGCTCAACCATACGGATGGATACAATCTATTAAACTGGGACAGTAATTTTTTTTTATAAACTGTACTGTTAACCGTCACAGATATGCTTTTTCTAACATTTTAACATTTAAAGTTCCCAATACTTTGTACATCTTTATTGCAATAAATAAAGAATCAAATGAAATGAATTAACCCTTTCTTGTCTTGGTTGGTTGTTTGTCCTCACACATACGTCTTCCCTAACCTATGAAACGGTTTCTGTGTGCCCCCTCCCCTCTCAGATCATTGGAAATTCCTTCTTGTTTTTCCAGTTACAGTCTATTTGATCTAGTTCTCATGAAACAACAGCAAAGAAAGTCTCTAGACTCCAGATTGCTAGTTCAGGGGGCACATAGATATGATCTCATGATGTTTTCCCTAGTTGACCTTTCCAGGCTAATTGTACACACATGCTCTCTCCCTCTCTCTCACAGACACACACACACACATACACACACTGAAGTTTATGCTTAAATGAAGGATCCTTCAGAAAGGGTGTGATTTCTTGTTTTGCCTCAGTTTGTGTGTGTGTGTGTGTGTGTGTGTGTGTGTGTGTGTGTGTGTGTGTGTGTGTGTGTGTGTGTGTGTGTGTGTGTGTGCGTGTGCGCGCGCCTTACTCCTAATAGAGCTCATTGCCCCTTGGATCCACAGGCGTGCCTAAACACTGTAATCAGGACTACAGGGCTGCCATGTGTGTGTATTAATGTGTGTGCGTGTGCGTGTGTGTGTACCAGGCCAGTTGCCCGTCGGATGGTGGCAGAGCACAGATCCAACTCACCCGCTCACTGCTCTCATTGTTCCACCTCTAGACCGAAGGCTCCAAACCATGAGCATAGCATACGTCTGAACACTGCCAGATGCGTTTAAAAGGTCACCATTGTAGCAGGGAAAGGCTGGACAACTCCGCTAACAGTTCATGAATGGTAGGACCTGTGTAAGTGAGTAATGAGATTTGATGTATAATTGAGATACAAAATAATGTTTTTGTCAAATAACTTAAAGTTTGGCAGGAGTCCAACACGGGGAGAGGAACAACATTTAATTCCAAACAATTACAAACTTATAATCCGGCAACAGCACTGAGTTGCTAGAGGCAAGAGGAATGTATGCTCTTACTAATAAAGCAAAGTGCTAAAATCAACATCATGGGTTTGATACCCCAGAATGAGAGTGATGACGGTGTATATCAGCTTCAGTAGCTTTGGATGAAAATGTCTCCTAAATTAATATAGAAATGTGATGTAAATGCCAAACATCACTGTCAGGATTGGTTTGATCTACAATCTAACGGTCCTCAATCAGTGGTTAAAGCCATTTTAAAGCCATCCCTTGCCAGTTGCATTCTAACTTTTTTCATTCTAGTATATCCTTAGCTTAAATGTTGCATCACTGTTGGTTAAAACCAGGTAGCAAGGCGGACACCGTGGACAAATAAATCATCATAATCATCTTGCAGACTGCAGTGTATGGGTGTTGGCCCAATATCTCACCCTGACATTGAACAACAGTGACACTCTGTGGTGGTCATGGGTACAACCAGGGCACTCTCAAAAGTATGATGGCATGTCAGTCATCTACCAAATGACATACTGGCTCCTTACTGAAATAGGGTCTGAAAGGCCAAATATCGAATGCCATTTGATTAAAGGTATGTCTGTGATTCTATTCCCATACATTTTTTGTCAAATTCAGTGAATAGTTCCTCATGGTGCTCTAGCTGACCATTCAGTGTTTGTACCAACACCGGAGTCTTTTTGAATGCACAGTCCTGGCTCTGCAAATGGGAAGCAAACATAGTGACTCGGACCGAGCCATAAACAATCCCAGGAAGTTGCTTCTGGTGCTTCAGGAGCACGGAAACGATGGGTGTCATTTCATTAGCTGTTGAGCTCAAATGTCAACCATCTTTCGCGAAACCAAAATCGATTTGCGGACACAACCTTTAACGGTGGGTCCTCGATCCTGGCCAGAGGACGTTCATATTAAGTTCTCAAACATAGATTAGTTCTACACAAGTAGGAACCTGCATTTCTCTTCATTCTATTGTTTTTAAGGGCACTATTCCATACTGCCATCATGTTAATTAGTGTAGTTATGTCCGTATGTCTCTGTTCAATGACTACCTATCCAGACATCTTTGCAAACAATTCCATACCTCATTAAGAAACACTTACTGATACGATCTCTGTCATTATCTCTTCAGTTCCCTGCTTAAGGGCTTGTCAGCTAAGGAACCAATGATGGTGATGACCGATGTTATATACTGTACACATTTATTTGAAAGAAATGCACATATCTCAACAGTACAATATTAAAAGATTTACAGTCGTCAATTTCTGACGACAGGACGTGACTTTGCTTCGGTCCATACACAATGGTCCCGAATGGTATTGATGGCAGTAACAGAGCTGTTCCATTTCAAGAGAACGTCAGTACATACACAGAGAATACTCCCAAAGACATGGTCTATACAACAGTGACACGGGATGAGCACCAGGTCAATTACTTTTTTTTTTGCATGTATAACAGTTACTCATTTATTATAATCACACAGCCGCCTGTTTAGTAATTGTGTTGTACAGTATTTGGGTTAAGCAAAAAAAGACAGCACCAATATGTCACAACTCTTTTTTTTTTTTTTTTTTCATACGTCCCTCAATACCCCAAAGGCACACTGGTATGACAGACCTGTTTGCAGATTAGTTGTACAGAATGTATTGGGTTTTTTTTTCAGGTAACTGTTGACAGTCGTAGCATGACTGGAAACTTCTACAAAAATTATTTACGGAAGAGCATTATGATCATTCTACAAAATAGATCCCCGTCATGGTTGTCAGTTGTGCTTCGTACAGGAAGTTATCAACATGGCACCACTTCCACTAGGCTTTTTGATGCTAATATTTTTAACACAAGCAGTCTTTACTTTCCAAAGACAATGTGTGTTTTTGTCATAGAGTGCCAATGACATCTCAATGACCTCTTCCTTAGATGCATTTCAGGAACACTACATATCCCCATGAGCACAACACAGGTCTCTAATATGTCAAATTCAGTGTAGGGGGGTTGTGAATTTACATCTTTATGTCCATACCAAAAGAAAAGAGGTGTATTTTTGTCTACTGAAAAAGCCACTAGTTATAGAACAGAATTGAGAGCAGTATTTGATGCCACAGGACACAAAAGTTTGTTCTGATGATTGAATTGATACATTTTGAGATGAGATTTGGAATTTTCGTCAAAAGATTACAATCAGGCAGATAATAAATCAATCCAACCATTTATCATTAACCAATGACAAACACACAAGAACTCTACAAGTAACAAATACAACAAAACATCCTACGCTGGAAAAATAAAATGACTTGAAATATTGATTTATAATAATTCATCGTAATGCTGTTGTTCAAACACAATAGACATAACCATCCATTCAAATTTGTAAAAAACCTTCAAGCATGCACAGTTCCCTTGATTAATGTGAATGTAAATCAAGCACTGCCTTCTGAACGCCTTAATTGATGTGCTGTTCACAGTAATTAGTCAAGGCATTAGCGATGCCATCTTTGTTCATGGAAGCTGGTTGTGATGTATTTCTCACCTGGTTGTGTGCCTGTCAGTCAGTGTAAGTGTGAGTGTTAATTGGATCTCTCCTTCTTGTGTTCATCTCCGCAGGTAGAGCAATGGAGTGATGTGGTGATATGATCAGTTAGTGATGCGATGCGTGTTTGTGTAATATATTTTTGGTAAATAACAGAACACTTGTCACCAGGTTTCAAGGTCAATATGGAATGCGTCCTCCGAAGAAGTAATCTTCCAAGCCTTAACTGAGAAAATGTCATTTTCTTTTCACATCGCAATGCTTCCCTTCCCTTAAGGGGACCTCTTTACAAGCAAGTTACACGGCCCTAATTAACACTCATTTCTCAATGAGTGGATTTCGCTTAATTAATAACGTGTCCATAGTCTCGCTAGGGGCCATTCTTTGCTGCCTATTCACTGGATAGAGTTTCTTTCTTAAATGTAGCTGGGTGTGCTTTAGGTGTACCAGGTCAGAGAATGTGTTGCCTTCAGTGTGCACATTAAGACTGATGAGGGCACTGTGGCTGCAGAACACGGAACCTGCTGAGCATGTCTTCGCAGAGCGCCGGGAGACGAAGAGAGATGTGTGTATGTGTGTGTTCCGTTTCCTTCTACGCTCCTAGAACACGCCAATGGAACCGTACTAGCCCTGTGAAAACGTTCTTGAAAACATAGCTCTCTCTCGCAGATGTCAAACTGAATAAATCCCAGTTGTTAATTAGATGAGGTCACACATCAATGCTCTAATGATGTGGTGGTACTTACAGCTTTTTGTCAATATGATAATAACAATACAACCTTATTTATACACACAGCAAAACATAATAATAATAAAAAAAAAGGTATCAAAAGCTCTTAGCTTAAACTCTGATGTGGACAAACAGGAACAAGGAGTTACTTCTTTGGCTTGAAACGTCCAGATGCCACACCCGCCTCATTGACAGTGAGCGTGCTCATTGGTTGGGATGGCTCCACTCATTTTCCCTGGCCTCGATAGGTAGGGTAGCTCTTTGGCCAGAGAGAGGGAGAAATGAATGGAGGAGAGAGATGGAGAGAGACAGAGAAAGAAAAAATGAGGAATCCAATTGGAGAAAGCACTACACAGCTCTACAGAGAGTCAAAGACAGATAGATAGACAGATAGATAGACAGATAGATAGATAGATGGATAGACAGATATATAGACAGATAGATAGATGGATAGATCAATAGATAGATACATAGATAGATAGATAGATAAATAGAGAAAGAGAACGAACCAGAGAACATGACACAGATGGAGAAGACAAAGAGAGAATGAAGGCTTTTGGCAAAAGAGGGAGTGAGAGAGAACTCCGGAAGCAGAGAGTGAGCGAGCGAGGGAGGGAGGGAGATAATGACATGGGTGTGATCCTGCTGCTCCACAGGCCCGCTGGCTCTAGTTCTCCTGCAGCTGGATGTGCAGTCTCATGTGCAGGTTTTCGCCCAGCTCCCCTGAGAGGTAGTCTCTGTCCTTGCTGCTCTCGAGCGCTCGGAGCTGGGCGGGAGCGAAGAGTGGCGCGCTGCTGATCTCCAGCACGTAGCTTCCGGGCGCGGGCCGTATCTGCCGCTGCCACGCCTCTCCCGCCACCGGTGACGCCAAGTGCAGGTAGCTCAGGCCGTCGCGGTGCTCCAGACGGAAGACGTCGGCCCCGCTGCCCCCGGCTATGGCGTAGCGCACGTGGCCGTCGAGGGGCCGCAGGGCGGGCCGTAGCTCCAGGAGGTGCTCGTCAGGGTCCAGCTGGGAGGTGTTGAGCACGAGCATCAGCGGCTCATCCATGTCCAGACTGGCCAGGCTCACCTCCGGCTCCTGGGTAAGCGCACACACACACACACACACACACACACACACACACAGTCCTTGGTAGGCAGTTCCACAATATGTTCTACCTTTTTTCACTCGGATTATAGTCTGGAAGCTCTGAATAGACAAGTGCTTAATGGACCAATCAGTAAGAAATTGTCCAAATTGTTAAATTATCCAAACCCTTTCAAAATGATTTTAATCACTGCTATGGAGAATGTTCAGACTACAATAAATGGGATTTACAATCGCCAGCCCATTAAACACCCTGAGAAGATACACCAACATCTTGTACAACTGACAACATCGATACCACTGATTTAATAAGGACATCAGCAGATATGGCAGCTATTGATTTCCTCGTCACACAGTGTAGTACTCATTTACAGATGATGGCAACATTAAAGCTGTCGGATCATCTGATTTTAAAGAAAGTGTCTTACTGTTTTTACTAAGTCTTAGCGAATAGATACATCTCACTAAGGAGAGCATCAAGAACACCCACAACGTATCAGGATAACTGTTAACATTAACACTACTAACATTAACACTATCCATTAAAGCATGGACGAACAATTCTCCAGCAAACACACACACATACACACACAAAGGAAACTAATCAACACCCACTGCTAGGATTTTCTAAAGAACTTCAGACAATAGTTGCCCAAAACCCAGGATCAATGAGGACATCCCAGGAACTGCATCCATTCTAAAGCTAAAGCTAAACTGAACTAATGGGGATTAAGTACCCCTCTGCTATGTGATTTGGTTACCTGATATTTTGCTACTTGGAACCATCTTCTGGCCTTATATAGGAATACATGCTTACTTGACAAAACCAATGACGCTAATGGAATGGTCTGTTTCACTCCACCTAAAGCTAAACTGAACTAATGGGGATTAAGTACCCCTTTGCTATGTGATTTGGTTACCTGATATTTTGCTACTTGGAACCATCTTCTGGCCTTATATAGGAATACATGCTTACTTGACAAAACCAATGACGCTAATGGAATGGTCTGTTTCACTCCACACTGTGGTCTGTGCTGGTCTGTTTCACTCCACACTGTGCCCTGTTTCACTCCACACTGTGCCCTGTTTCACTCCACACTGTGTTCTGTGCTGACATTGCCCCAGTGCCAGCGCCTGACACACGAGACCAGGAGCACTACTGTTCTGCTAATGACACTGAAACATTACATTTCCATGTAATGGTCAGTTTTTCTCTCTCTGTGATGTACAACTTTACACTTAAAGATGAAAGACCCCCTCTATTTAACATCATCCTCCCACTACGATCAAATAAACAAGCGTTGCCAGATGGCCCATGGTAGAAAACAGGTCCACCATCACGTATAATGGATTTGAAGTCACCAACTCATTCTCAGGTCAAGTTCTAGAAATAAAAGTCGCCCTAAACTTGATTCCACAGCGGTGCTAAATTGAGTTAACCTTGTTAGCTCCTAAACAGGTATTGAATGGGTTTGGTCTTGGCGGACATTTCACAGGAACAGCCTGAGATGCAAATCAAGTAATTACCGTTAACCTTGCTGCCTGCATGCTAAAAAGAGCTCAAATAGAGAGCTATGGCTTGTCACTATAATCAGTCTGTTTCAAGAGCACTAGTTGTTGGAAAATCACAGTGACCTTATCACATATCTTAGAGTACTATTTGCTAACTATATATTATCTTAACAGCATCCTGTAGTTTTGACAAAGTCTTATAACAGCATGACAGTAGTGCGAGTAACTGTCTATACACTAGTGTAGATGTAAAGGCACCACTACCCGTCACAGAAAGAACCCTTCTGGATGTTGTTGTACTCCTGCCTCAAAAGCCACCACTCACACGGTCTATTTGAGCAGTAGAAGGCTGAGCACATGAATGAAGCAGTGCTCTAACGTTTCTCTGACAGCTCTCACCTCTGCTGCCAGGGTTCCGTTGGCGTCCCGTCTCCTCCGCGTGCCCCTCTTGGAGTGGCCGTTGATCTTGCACTCGTAGCAGGCCTCGGGGGAGAGGGCGTTGTCCTCCTCCACTCGCTCTTCTCCCGCATGAGGCATGTGCAGGCCTTTCCCAAAGCCAGTTCCAGACACACAGTGACTGAAACACACATTATGTCAAAATCATAATGTATAATACTATTTTATATAATATAAATATAATACAGTGCTCGGTGCAATATCTTCACATTGTCAAAATGTAAGTCTTTACATTTTTAGTGTGCTTTATAGTGGTGTCACTTAATGTTCATACCGTAAATCCTCAAATAAAGACCGGGATTCAATTAGAGGCCGGGCTTCAGATAGTTTTTTACTATTTTACTGTAGCCTACCAGCATCAGTCCATCAGCACAAAGCAGACATCACAATTTAATTTAATGCATTTCATAAATACATGTTCTCCTCATGTTTAATGTTGTTGGCTAATTTCATGGCTGTTTGCAATAAAAAAAGAAATGTTTCAGCCTACAAGGCGAATTTGTTATTATACAGTTAATTGCCTAAACGATAGAAGACATTCCTCCAAAATACCTCTTTTTAATGATTTTGTTGCCGTTTTGTGATTTCCGCTAAGAAAAAAATGTTCTTCAGGCTAATAGAACTTTAACGTTCCAGGTGTTGCGTAGCAACCCATTACTTGCTGACTTCAAGTTACAATGACTTACCGCTACATTAAATGAACGGACTTCTTGCGGAATGATATGAAAGATGTGAATTGACCGATCGGTCAATTAGAAGCACAAAACCCGTTGCCAATGACAGCGGTCATTAACTTTTCGCAGTGGTGAATATCAAGAAATTACAGACCTGCTAACGTTGGGGTGCCCCATTCAAATCAACGGAACTTTTTGGAACATTCTGAAGAGCCATATAATAAGTAAGAAATAAAGGCCTGCCCCTAATACAAGCCTGCCCCAAATACAGGCCAGTGCGCTGTGCAGCCTAAGTAAATAAAAGCCCCGGCCACAATTTGAGAATTTACGGTAATTGAATAACAAAGCCTCTATTAGAAGGCAAGCAAAATGGCCGCCAGTGACTGTGACCTCGCTTAACCCTGTTACAGCTCATATAAACTGATAATTTGCAGTCAACCATTGTCTCACCATTGATTGCCAAGGAAATTCTGCCAGGTTGCAGTGTATTCATATTCTCAGTTATTTATTGGAATTCTATTGGGGGGGGGGGGTCTGGTCTGTTTATTTCAGTTGTAAACCTTGGCCAATGTCTCACTATCATGGTACGCTCCCCGAAGCCAACAAGTGTGTGTTAAATCCCCTTTTTCTTTTGACTAGTCTTATCGTTACTTCGCGTGGGCCACCCAGACATTAACCAGGAGCTGCTCATTCACAAAAGAGTGCCACTGACCTTCTGCACAGTAAAACTGCCAACAGATCACTCAATAGCTTACTCCTGCCAAATGAACTTCTGCCGTGTGTGTGAGTGTGAATGTGAGTGTGTGTGTGTGAGTGTGTGTGTGTGAGCGTGTGTGTGTGTGAGCGTGTGTGTGTGTGTGTGAGCGTGTGTGTGTGTGTGTGAGCGTGTGTGTGTGTGTGTGTGTGGGGGGCCGGGGGTCGTTTCTCCTCACCCTTGGCCCACTCTGAAGTAGCCCGGGGGGCATCCGCACAGGTAGCCCCCCTCGGTGTTGGAGCAGCCGTAGTTGCAGGGGTTCTTGCGCGTGGTGCACTCGTTCAAGTCCTGGCAGCTGCTGCTGAACTGGTCGAAGTTGTAGCCCGAGGGGCAGGCACACTTGAAGCTGCCCAGCGTGTTGTAGCAGGACGCCGAGCCACAGCTGGTGGGGTTGGAGCATTCGTTCTCATCTGAGGAACGGTAGCGACAAACAATTTATTTTAGTTTAGTGTGTTCAGTGTTATAACTTTTATAATATTATAATATTAATAATAATATGTTATAATTTAGATTCTATGAATTTTATCTAGCATAGTTTAATGTTTACCTGTTCAAATGTAGTAACATTAGCAACAGCCGATGAGCATGTTTAAAAAACAAACAAACAGGTAATACACTATATGAGCATCTCAGTCTTTGCACCGTGGAGTTGGGGGGTGTGTGTGTGTGTGTGTGTGTGTGGGGGGGGGGTTCTTACTCTCAAAGGGGGGCCTGCTATGAAAGGTTTGGCAACCACTAGTGTGGATGGTATTTTCTATGATGTGATGATACCAATCATGCACTAGGTGGCAGTATAGAGACTAGACTGAAATTCAGTTTTTCCTCCCTCTCTTTCTCTCTCACACACACGCACACACACGCACGCACGAGCACGCACGCACGCACGCACACACGCATGCGCACACACACACACGCACACGCGCACACACACACAGACTGTGTGGTCTCTGATGGCAATGGACATACTTTGTAAAAACTGAGACTGACCATGACCGAAGTCATGACCTGTCAAATCAAATTCCCAATCGAACCCTTTGGGCTGATAAACACGACTCTCTATAATGGCTTCCAATGGCCACATAATTCAGAAATAGAACTTTCCTGCACCATTCTGCCAATTACCAAGAATGCTAGCCATCATGGCCAGCACTGTGTGATAACGTATAGGGGGTGTTCAGTTTTACACAGCGCTCACACTGACTTTGGGGGGCAGAGTAGGCAGCACACATGAGAACCAACAGCTAACTGAGGTATGTGTGGCCAGACGCCCAGCATCATAAACCAGCCAGTGAGGTTTTAATTAGAGGACGCATTTCAAGCATCCAAACAAAACAACAATGGTGGCCCTCCATGTAGGAGAAGTCTGGCCACCCGTGCATGAGGCCATTCACTGAAATGGATGCGTGCACTCAGTGCTCTGAGCTGTCTGATGACATCATTTCACTTCATTCGACTTGCGGTTTCACTGAAATCAGAGATAGCCCACCGGGAGGAAAGACTTATGGTGCACGGAGAGGCACGCGTACACACACACGCACGCACACATGCACACACACACACGCTCGTGAGTGCATGCATACAGCATACATCTTCAAAGAAATAATGTTGACAGAACCTCTTGTACTCAGTGAGATTCCTTCATTTGTAAACATGAAAGTGTGTGAGTTGCAGTTGCATGTAAACATGCAGTTGCATGTAAACATGCAGTTGCATGCACACGCACACACACACACACACACACACACACACACACACACACACACACACACACACACACACACACACACACACACACACACACACACACACACACACACACACACACACACACACACACACACACACACACACACACACAGTTATTTGCAGATTCAGTGGTCCAATCTCTAGAAACAAAAAACTAAGATTTGCACAGAACGTGCACAATTTTGACAGCTCCAGATGCTGATTTACTCCAGCAAAGAGGTTAACATTGCAAAGCTTTATTTATCCCAGAGGCAGAATAAATCCTGGTCTCGGTGAACCCCTCGCAGAGAGTGTGTCATTGCTGCTGTTCTCCTCCGGTAACACTCACCCACACACTGATTCCACTGATAGTGCTGTGTGTAGCCCTGGGGGCAGCTGCAGCGATAGCCTCCTAGCATGTTCTGGCAGCCATACTGGCACCTGTGGGTGCTCTTACACTCATCCACATCTGGAGAGGAGAGAGAGAGAGAGAGAGAGAGAGAGAGAGAGAGAGAGAGAGGACGAGAGAGGGAGAGAGAGAGGGTGAGAGAGAGAGAGATGGAGGGGGGGCAAAAAGAAGGGGGAGAAGTGGGTTTGATACATGAAGTGAACCAGGCACCACATCTTTGATCTCAGAGGTTCATACAGCTCCAGCTCCTGTCTTTCAGAAGGCATTATGGCCCTGGAACGATCTTACCTGTTATCCATCAAGGCATCTGCTGGAAACTATGTAGCTATAACATGGATAACACACTGCTCTTTTGGCACATGGAGTTAGCTTGTCACATACTGTTGGCTTGTTATTGGCAAACTTTTGTGATTAGATTAACAACTGTATATTGTTCAGTCTAAAAGCTTGTATAGAAAAGAAAAGGGACATTTTCCATCTAAAATAAAAGCACATGTTCCATTAAGTACATACAGAAAGTAAAGTACAGAAACAGAAATACATAGCGTGCACAATCATCTCTTGTCCTGAAGCGCTTTTACTAGCACAACTTAAAAGTAATGTGGAACAAAATCCCGCTTGGGGAACACATTCTGATTCAGACACGTTGAGGAAATAAAACTACTCTCCCTCAGCCAAATTAGTCCCCAAAATTGAAAACAAAAAAAAACCTCCATCACCGTGAACCTGCCCTGTTGGCTCTCAGACGCGGTTCTGGTCCGCTGGTACATCTGTTTCCAATCCCGCGCTCACGTGGCCTACTTCAGCTGAAACAGTTTCAGGTATTTCCATCCAAAAAGACAAGCGTCCAAAAGACACGCAAAGGCCGTTTTTTCCCCCCGGCAACTTCTGACTAACGCAAACCAGGTAAAAGCCACCATCAACTGATGTCAGAGGTACACCTGGGATTTCGTTCCTGACAGCTGATGCTGACCCGACCATTTTTATAAACAAACGAGGAAAGCGTATCTTATCGGTATGAATCGAATGATTGTGTTTGGTGCACAGGCTCAGGGTGGACATCATTTGTTGAAGCTGTGGTTTGGGGCATGCCAGCCCGCGCTGAGTTCAGGAGAACAATTCTTGGCCTCTGCAGCAGCCTCTAAATGAACTGGTATGTGTGCGCTTGGCAGACTCAACCCACATAAAGATGGAATCCAGACTGGATTATTGGGTTGTGCAAAAACGGGGTGAGAATTGAGGTGTTAAAAAAAATAAAAAAACTCACAGCTATGATTTATATCACCACACACACACACACACACACACACACACACACACACACACACACACACACACACACAAATGTGCCGACATATTTGCACATATAGGGAACCAAAGTAGAACAAATGAGGAGGTGATCAGATCTAATAGTAAAGACACTCTGTCATCCACACGTCAAAGAAACATCCCCTCACCAAGAAACAATGACCTGCAACAACAGCGTGAAAACACAAACAAGATTTATGCTCCCAACACGCTCCAGCTACGGAACCGCCTCATAGCATGGTAAAAACAAAACAATGCATTTGGGAATAAATAACGTATTGCCTTCCTTTGTCTCTCTCTCTTTCTTTGTTTGTTTCTTTCCGTCTTCCTCTCTTTCTCTCTCTATCTGTCTCTATCTATCTATCTATCGATCAATCTATATCTCCCTTTCCATTCATCCATCCATCTGCTGATCCAATGGTGGACTGTAGCGCACCTTCGCAGTGCAGGCCAGTGTTGTCCAGGGAGTATCCGTGCTGGCAGTCGCAGTTGAAGCTGCCTGGGCTGTTCTGGCAGATGCCCTTGGTTCCGCAGAGGGAGGCTTCTCCCGCGCACTCATTTTTATCTGAGGAGCACAAACACACACCTTGGGCTCAGCAAACAGGCCGCTTGTATGCTAAGGAGGTTGGATAGTAGCATATTATAGCAAATGTGGAGTATAATGAAATGATAAGGAGAATTGATGAAAGAAGAATAACACCTCAGACAAAGTGTTGATGTGTGTATACGGTGTGTGAGTGTGTATAAGTGAGTGAGTGTGTGTGTGTGTGTTTGTGTGTGTGTGTGTGTGTATATATGAGAGAGAGAGAAAGAGTGAGTTAGTGAGTGAGTGTGTGTATGTGTGCGTATGTGTGTGTGTGTGTGTGTGCGTATGTGAGAGAGAGAGAAAGAGTGAATGTGTGTGTGTGTGTGTGTGTGTGTGTGTGTGTGTGTGTGCGCGTGTGTGCATGCGTGCGCTGTGAACCCACCTATGCAGGCTGTGTGGTGCTGAGTAAAACCAGGAGGGCACTTGCAGGTGAAGCCACCGATGGTGTTGACACAGATGAACTGGCAGTTGTGCTTCTTGGTCTGACACTCGTCTAGATCTGCATGGGTAAGGTAACCATAAGTCATTAACAACAACCTGTGCCACAGGAAGACAGAGAGAGAGACTACAGGAGCTACTGAAAGAGCATGTGCTCCAGCTCCAAACGTGATGTGTTCTCAGTAGATGGAAATAGGAAGTGATATCCCAAAGGCCGATTTATGACCCAGTTGACAAGTGTCACTTAACAAACAATGACGTTAAAGAGACAAAATCTGTGTGTTCTAGGGCGTTGCAGTCCTTGTCACATACATCTCAAATTTTGAAGGGGTGCAGACTGCGGTTGGATGAGAAGAGATTTGATTGATATGGATACAGCCATCTAGCTAGTTAATGTTTTTAGCATCCTATGTAGCTAGCAGTGCCGGCTGTACAGTCCGTATTTGATGAAATGTTGACTCACATAACCGTCGGGGAGATATAATAGAATCACAAAGTTTAAAGAGCCCGTCTTCCGTGGTCAACACGACTTGAACTAGTTAACTACTGTTAGTTAAGTTGCCATAGAAATGTCACATTCAGTTCTGAGCCAGTTTATCATCAGCGACTATACTATACATTCGCCGTAACAAGTGTGAAAGCTTACATACCTTTACAGGTCCTGCCGTCCTCCTGCAGTGTGTAACCACGGGGACAGGAGCACACATAGCTGCCCTCTGTGTTCTTGCAGATAAAGTTGCACGGCTTGGGAGACATGACACATTCATCCCGGTCTGAAATACAGTCACAATTCGCAGCTTACAGTTCCATTCGATACTGCACAATAATCAATAATCAACAAGGTATCCATCCCTGTACAGTTCATCATTCAGACATACATAGTGTTGAAAGGTGTCTGTATACCAGTTAATACATCTGTATAGACTGTCGCAGCCCAGCTCTCAGCAAGACGCAACAAGGGAATTACAAAAGCATGTTCTTTATTAAGTCTTTAAATTACAAACAAAGGTATTCAAATATAACCGAAAATGGGGTAAACCCTCCGGCTTGCACCCAGTGCAACCGGCACCTTCCCGTCTGTCTGTCTGTCTGTCTGTCTGTCTGTCTGTCTGTCTGTCTGTCTGTCTGTCTGTCTGTCTGTCTGTCTGTCTCTCTCTCTCTCTCTCTCACTGACTGTTTTAAAGTCTTTGTCTGACTAGTTGGCACTGATCAGCAACTAGTTAGACAATCTACACCTGTGTGTCCAATTAGGGAATGGCCCGACCTGCCTAGTCCCCAGAACACCTCCCCAGGGTCCTAAAGCCTGCCCTGTATAGTCCTAGTAAGGGAAATCAGCCATGTTTAAACATGAGCAGCTTGGGCTACCACAAGACGCATGTGTGTTTGTTGTGAGTTTATGTAGATGTGTATGGCAGTAGTATATTTGTGTATAGAATAGAAGAATAGAATATATTTATTTGTCATTGCACAAGTACAACGAAATTGAGGTAGCAGCTCTCAGACACAAAAACAATACAAATATAGATTGAACATATATATATACATATTTACACTATAAAAACACAAGACATATAACACAACAGAGAGACAAATACAGGTCAGTTTTGTGCATTGTTAAGTGCTATGATGGCTCTGGGATAGAAGCTGTTTCTCAGCCTGTCTGTTTTTGCTATGATGGTCCTAAAGCGTCTCCCTGAGGGCAACAGTTCAAATAGGTGGTAACCAGGGTGTGTTGAGTCTCTGAGGATACTGTGGGCTTTTCTGAGGCAGCGTGTTTTATAAATGTCCTCAAGAGGTGGAAGAGAGCAGCCAATTACTTTTTGCGCTGTGTTAATGACCCTCTGGAGTACCTTTCTTTCTGCTGCCGTGCAGCTGGCAAACCACAGCGAGATGCCATAGCTTAGCACTGACTCCACAGAGCAGCGGTAAAAGGACACTAACAGTTTCTTTTTTAATTTGTTCTTCCTGAGTAACCTCAGGAAATACAGCCTCTGTTGTGCCTTTTTCAGCAGTGCAATGGTGTTTCTGGTCCAGGAAAGGTCCTCCTCGATGTGAGTGCCCAGGAAGCTGAAGTCTGATACCCTCTCCACTCTCTCCCCATTGATGGCAATAGGCTGCATGTCCGATTTTTTCCTCCTATAGTCGACTATCAGCTCTTTTGTCTTGGAGGTGTTGAGGACAAGATTGTTCAAGGTGCACCATGTCGACAGCCTTTGCACCTCCTCCCTGTATGCAGTCTCATCTCCTCCTGAGATGAGCCCCACCACGGTTGTATCATCTGCAAACTTAATGATGGCATTGCTCGGGTGGGTGGGAGTGCAGTCATGGGTATAGATGGTGTAGAGTAGGGGGCTCAACACGCAGCCCTGCGGTGAGCCGATGCTGATGCTGAGAGCTGAGGAGAGATGGGATCCTACTCTAACCCTCTGGGAGCGGTCTGTCAGGAAATTTCTGATCCAGTAGCAGATTTGCTGTGAGAGCCCTAAGTCCATCAGTTTGGTGACCAGTCTGCTTGGTATGATCGTGTTGAAAGCAGAGCTGAAGTCTATGAAGAGCAGCCTGGCGTAATTCCCTCTCTGTTCCACGTGTGTAAGTGTGGTGTGGAGAGCCGTGGCAATAGCATCTTCTGTAGCCCTGTTTGCTCTGTATGCAAACTGGTGGGAGTCAAAAGTGGGTGGCAGGCTTGTTGTGATGTGACTCCGGACCAGTTTCTCAAAACACTTCATGATGATAGGTGTCAGTGCCACTGGTCGGTAGTCGTTAGGGGTGCTGGCAGTGGTCTTTTTTGGTAGAGGAATGATTGTGGAGGACTTCAGGCAGGGTGGAATCAAGCACTGGGATAGGGACTGGTTGAATATGTTGGTGAACACACCAGCCAGTTGGTCTGCACAGTCCCTCAGCACCCTCCCAGTCACACCGTCTGGTCCAGCAGCTTTTCTTGGGTTCACTGCCCGCAGAACACACCTTACCTCCTGTGCCTGCACTGTGAGGGTGTGGCTACAGGGGTCTAGTGGAAGTGGCGTGGTCACATCCGGTGTATCAACTTCAAAGCGTGTGAAGAAGCAGTTTAGCCCCTCAGCCAGCGAGTCATCACCGTCGGCTGCAGTTAGGTTGCTGGACCTGTAGTTGGTGATGTGTTGGACCCCTTGCCACACCTGCCGTATGTTGTTGCTGCTGAAGTGGTCCTCAATCCTCCTCTTGTATGCTGTCTTGGCCTCCCTGATGCCCCTCCTCAGGTTGGCTCTGGCAGTCCTGTACTGTGCCTCATCCCCAGACCTGAAGGCGCCGCTCCTCTCCTTCAACAGCACTTTGACTTCTTTTGTCATCCAGGGCTTCTGGTTAGGATACACCCGGATGCGCCTGTCCACTGTGACAGTGTCGACACAGTGTTTGATGTAGCACAAAACAGTCGAGGTGTACACTTCCAGGTCCTGGTGCTTGAAAATATCCCAGTTGGTGGTTTCAAAACAGTCCTGCAGCTGCTGAGAGGCATCATCAGGCCAAGTCTTAATAGTCTTTGTTGTGGGTGCTTTTTTCTTAAGGGGGGTGTATGCCGGTAAGAGTAGTAGGGACATGTGATCAGACAAGCCAAGGTGGGGTAGCTGTGTAGCCCTGTAACCATGCTTGATATTTGAGTAGGCTTTATCCAGTGTATTTTCTCCCCTGGTAGCACATTTTATGTGTTGGTAGAACTTAGGGAGCACTACCTTCAAATCAGCATGGTTGAAGTCGCCTGCTATCACGTGTACTGCCTCTGGATAGGTGTTTTGTTTTGTATGTGGCCTTCTATATGTGTATGTGTGTGTGCTTGTGTTTATAGGATGTCGGAGTGTGTGTTCCCAGCCTTACCGACGCATGCTGTTCCACTGATAGTAGTGGTGTACCCAGGTTTGCAGTGGCACTTGTAGGAGCCCATGGTGTTGATGCACTTTCCGTTCTTACACACGTCTGGGATGAGTCTGCACTCGTCTATGTCTGCATGAGAGGAGGGAAACATCACACTGCTGTGTTACAGTGGGAATATGTACTTTTCCATCTGAAATGGTGTCTGTGAATTAGACATCATTCAGAAGATCTCTGGTCTGTTTTGACTGAGCGGTTGCCAGGTTGCGGGCTACTGAGCAGCACGAGGCCAACCAAAAGAAAACCTTGAGGTAAAAGCTCTACAAGAAAATGTGGACAACAAGCTCACTGCAAAACCACATCTTTATGATTCCTGTAAAACTGCATTAAGCCATAGTTGAGGAAAGCAAAGACAGCACTCTATAGTGGACTTATGGCAAACATAAATCAATTAGGATTAGTTAAATTAAACCCACCTCTGGAGGATTAATTAAACCCACCTCTGACCTCAACTACAGTTTGCAACAACATGTAGTTACTAATATAAAAAAAGAACACTGTACAAATACACTGTATCATTCAGCATAAGTATTCATTATAATATGTAATATATAAATAATAAAGGATATGAATGTTTAATATCTAATATAAAATGGGGAATAGAGGGCATCTCTGACCTCTGCCGTCGGTGGCGTATCCATGGCCGTGTGGGCACAGCTTCTTGTACTTGGCGGTGCCGGGCAGGGGGCAGAGTTCGCACTGGTTGCCCCAGCCGCGGCCCCCGTCACAGCAGCACTGAGACTTGGTGGAGGGGGTCCTGCTGCTGGACGACATCTGGCACATTGTCTGAAGCACCTCCGTGAAGCAGAAGCCCTCCCGGTAGTCTACACACACACACACAAACACACACACACACACACACAAACGTAAACAATGACACACCAAGAGACATCTTTGCATAAAATAAAATGACAGAACCGAAATGTTGCATGTTTTACATAAAAGAAAAACTTGGAGAGCCATTGTCATAACATTTTTTTTTTAAATTCTATTCTATTCATTATATGTTCATGTATACGTATTATTATGTCAAAATACTGAAACAATCTACCCACAATTTAAAAAGATTCAAAACAAAAACCTTTGTGAGGTGCAATATCAAAACCCTGTGGAAAAACGGTAGCTGCAGAGGTGCCTAAGAGGTGCGGCTCACCTAAGCACTGTGTGCGGGTGGAGTCTGGCTGGAAGCCTTCCCCGCACTCACACATGTAGCTGCCGATGGTGTTCACACAGCGCCCGTTCTCACAGATACCAGGCTTAGTGCGGCACTCATTCTCATCTGACAGAGAGGGATAGAAGGAGAGAGAGCGAGAGAGAGAGAGAGAGAGAGAGAGAGAGAGAGAGAGAGAGAGAGAGAGAAATGGACAGTGGGAGCGTGAAAGGGATAGTTCCGTAAGTAAAATTGCACACTGTTAGCAACTTCACATCAAATTGTTATACTGCCAGTGAGATCATTACTGTGACCTTGATTTAAATCACATTCTGTGTGTCACTGCACAGTGATGCCGTGTGATTTTCACTCTCTTCTCAGTAATAGAGGGTGAGCTGACAGCCACTCCTCCTGCTCACCTTGACACAGTTCATCGTCCAGGCGGCGCATCATCCCTGGCGGGCAGATGCACATGAAGGTGCCGATGAGGTTCTTGCAGGCCATCCCCCGGGACTCACAGTCATGAAGGCCCTCAGAACACTCATCCAGGTCTGTGTGTGAGAGAGGGAGAGAGAGAGAGGGAAAGAAGGGAGAGAGAGAGAGGGAGAGAGAGAAAGAAAGATAGCCGACGAGCAACAAAAAGGATTTATTTCATCAGTAAAATAGCATTGATGAAGAGGGAAGATGCTAAATGCTTTCAACTACATGCTGGGTCAGAAAATATCATAGTGGGCAATACTAACTAACTTAACTAAACTAAATAAATACTTACTTAAAATAATTACATTTTAAGTGACTGACATGAAAAAAATGAAATTGTGAAATTCAACCTTTGAGTTTCTTTCTGTCTGTACAAAGGGTTTATATTATGACAGGTCTTGCCAGGAAATGGGGTATGTTTCAGTGTGTGAAGCCAGATTGTGAGTCAGTTGGCAGGCTCTCTGATTTGACTGTCTGACGGGAGTCTAAGACTCCCTTAGTTGGTGCCTCGGAGGGCGCAGACCCAGACCTACTGTACCTTTGCACATCCTGCCGTCCTCCCTGAGCGTGTAGCCCGCTGGGCAGCTGCACTCGTAGCTGCCGAACGTGTTAATGCAGCGGAACGCACAGAGCAATGGGTTCTGCCCGCACTCGTTTATGTCTAAAACACAAACACACAGACACAGACACAGACACAGACACAGACACAGACACACACACACACACACACACACACACACACACACACACACACACACAAAACGCCATCAGGGTCAACGGGCATGCGTTACGGCACAGGGATGTGAGCTCAGTCAAATCATCCGAGGAGAACACTGAGGCAGAACTAAGTCTATTTCACCCCTTATAAAAAGCAATCTGACACGCCTACACCTCATTGGCTTAGAAATCAGAATGACGCATATCACCCAGCAGAACAACAACAACAACAACAGAAAACTGAAGTGAACTATCTGTTTCTCATTCTCCCATTTCTCTGCATCACATTTTCCCTGCATGTGGACTGTCCAGCAGCTCCTAAATGGGTCTTGTATGGCCACTGTCAGCTGCAGTTAGGTACTAACGTAAAGACCAGGCGCCCAGACAGCCCCTGCTGCACAACCAGAGACGGGAGAAGAGAAGTAACCAGAGAGGGCTTGCTGTGCCGTGCCGTACCGTGGCGTCTTGTGATTCCCTATTCTATTCGCAGAGTAGGTAATTGAATCAAAAACAAATCTAGGAGAGTGTAGGAGTGATATGCATTTCTGTCGCAGTTTTATGTGTCCAATTAAAACCGATTCAGAAAATGTAATATACAGTCTAGACTTAATTAAGGCTTTTCATTAAATGTCCATTACATTGTAATTGACTGGATGATTTAATTTCCTATACATTTTTCCATACCTGCGCCAGTATTTTCATGGGAAATTTCTGGCTTGCAGTGTTACCAGTATATGACATATCCTCAACATTACATACAGACATCCGTGCTTTTCAACAAACTGCTGACACTGAATTTTCCCACGACAAACACAACTGTGATATTTTAGAGGCATACAACAGAAAGATTAGGAATGGTTGTCTACAGCTGGTCTGGTTCTTGACATCTACACACCTATATAGACACCAATATTGTTCACTCTGCTAGGCTGAGATTTAGATTAAATGCAACTGACATAACCCTACCAGATGAAAGCTGGTGAATACACAACATTCAGTCATAATGAGTAAATAAACACAGGGAAATGAATGGGCTCTGCTTGAATAGTGTGTACATCTGACCCATTGTTTCACTTAACAGGGCAAAGAACAGCCTACCTTCACAGGTCATCATGGGTCCTGGTTCAAAGCCATCATCACAGGTGCACTCAAAGCCCCCGATCGCATTAGTGCAGGTGCCGTTCCCACATGGGTTTCCCACCAAGCACTCATCAATGTCTGCACACACACACACACACACACAGAAAACAGACGTCTCAGGACTCAACTGAACTCAAGCAGGATAATCTGACTGTTAAGCTCTGTCCAGTCTAGACATGACCCTCATGGGGAACTGTATCCTAATTAAGCTAACCATTAAGATATGCTGCATCATTTGTGCTAAAGTTTATGTCTTACGTCTGTAACCACGTAGCTACCAAATAACCAGTCCTAAATATTTCTAGCCACCATTAATCATCATCAGCTCATCATGGTTCATCATTTCTTTAGACACGGGTTGTGGAGCTACCATTGAAATGATGTCTATGCTAAATATGCCTCCTCAGTCACTGAAGTGAAATAAATGAATGTGTTTCCTCTCTAGGCTATAAAAAGGCCATGTTCCATTCAAAACACTTCTGTATGTGGATGGGGTGGATGGGTGGGATGGGTTGGTTCTCTCACCGATACAGTGCACCCCGGTGTAGTTGAGCGTGTAGCCCATGGGACATTCACAGCGGAAGGAGCCGTCAGTGTTGATACAGTGCCCATTGTAGCAGATGCCTGGATTCTCCACGCATTCATTCAGGTCTGGCAGAGAGGGAGAGAGAGAGTGGGAGAGAGAGAGTGGGAGAGAGAGAGAGAGAGCGAGAGAGTGGGAGAGAGAGAGTTGGAGAGGGAGAATAACAGAGATGACCACAAAACCAGATGAGGAAAAGATTCCTCTCTGTGCTATGCTCTGTTGTGTTTCCAAATCAACCTGCGCCAATAAAGTTTAAATAGAATTTAAAACTTCTTGTAGCAAGCTGAATGTAAGCAAGGTGCAATAACATCAGGTTATGGCTTTCATCCCTTGGGATCCCATGTACTGATGACAAAAACGTGTGGCTTAATGTGAATTAGATGAATCCTTACCTATACGTGAGTCATCAAAGCCAGGGACTATACCAAAGCCAAACGGACAAAGGTCTTTGAAGCCAGCTTTAATGGAGGAAAAGAACAATTAAATGCCATTCAATTATAGAAATCTACATAGAAGGCAGTTAGACCAGTATCAATAATGATCAAGATGAACTCTTTAGTGTTAGATGGCCGATGTCTGTAGTAGACATTCTAAAACTTGTTGAGTGCATAAAGGCTTTTAGCGATGGTGTCTGTGATGTCAGTGGTGTCAGTGATGTCAGCGGTGTCAGTGGTGTCAGTGGTGTCAGTGGTGTCAGTGTCAGCGGTGTCAGTGATGTCAGTGGTGTCAGTGATGGCAGTGGTGTCAGTGGTGTCAGTGTCAGCGGTGTCAGTGATGTCAGTGGTGTCAGTGATGTCAGTGGTGTCAATGTCAGTGGTGTCAGTGATGTCAGTGTCAGTGGTGTCATTGGTGCCAGTCAGTGGTGTCAGTGGTGTCAGTTTCGATGTAAGTGTCAGTGTCAGTGGTGTCAGTGTCAGAGGTGTAGATGCGGCTGTGAGCATCTCACCATCAGTCTCCTTGGGGCAGAGCTCACAGGGGTCGCCCCAGCCCTCTTTAGGCATGTTGCTGCAGCAGCACTTGGCCTTGGATGTGTTGAAGGCCTGCGGGAGCGAGCACTTGCCGCTCTCAAAGCGTGTGAAGCAGTAGCTCTCCCGCTTATCTGCACAATAAGAGAGAGAGAGAGAGAAAACAAACAGAGGACCAGTGAGAACAACTGCCGTACAGCCAGTGTGAGAAAACGGATGCTAATAGGTTTCTCTGGAAGGAAATTATGTCTATTTAGGTCAAATAAACGTATGTCCATACATTAACGTAGTGTTCGTCATGACTAAGGTTGAAAGGTTCTCAAGAATGTTCTATTCATGACTTAGCTGTCTTAACAGGCTACTCTTAATTAAAATAAGCCCAAAAATGTGGCCTCAATAGCTTTTGGACACCAGCTTGGACTCATATTGATGAATACTTGGACAGAACATAGGGATCACTTTTTTTTTTTCTCTAGCAAAAACTACTGAGTTTACAGACAACGAGGAATGTTTTCTGCCGTCAGCAAACCCCACTTATTCAAAGCACATGGGTGAGGTAATTGAATAAGGGCATTACACAAGGTCACTTCAGGAAAAATTCCACATGAACACAAACAACTTAATTGTGCAAATAGGTGCAGTTTGAACCGAATGCTACAATGGGGCCATTTTAGTTTACACGCAATTCAACTACAGGGAGTCAAGTCACTATGAAGTAAATTGTGTTAACGGTTTGGTCTCACCTCGTTAAGAAACTCCTCATGAAACATCACCAGTCTTTAAAAGCTGTTAGCACTCAATTATCAAGTAGTTTTTCGGACATTAAAACACCAAGGCTACTTTCAGACTAATTTGATGCTGATTTTAATGTCTTTTTCCATGGTAAGCGAAAGGGGACAGAGAAAGAAGTACCATAACATCTGCGTCCGTTCTCTGACAAGATGAACCCAGGTTTGCAAACACACTCAAAGCTGCCAGGGCTGTTGAAACAGGTCCCAAACAGACAGATGTTGGGATCCTCCACACACTCATTGACATCTGTTAAGAAGAGAGAGAAGAGAGACGGAAAAGACAGAGAGAGTGAGAAGGAAAAAGAGAGAGGGAGGGAGATAAGCTGATTCTGACCATCAACATATTTGCCCAGAGAGAGAGAGAGAGAGAGCACACTGTAAACAAGCAGAGTGAAAAAAGCAGGTTGTGATTGAAAGAGTGTGACATGGTGTCCCACAACTGCAGCAGGATGAATGATACATCAGTGTCACCCAACATGAAACAAGACCGGTGATGCACACACACACACACACAAACACACACACACACACACACAAATACACACACACACACACACACATACACACACATTCTCTCTCTCTCTCACATACGCAGGCACACACACACACACACACATACATACACACGTACATGCGCGCGCACACACACACCGACACACACACACACACAGACACACACACACACACACACACAGACACACACACACACACACACACACACAGACACACACACACACACACACACACACACACACACACACACCAAGACACACAAACACACATATCTATGTGTGTGGCCCTACGAGTCAACTGACTGGAGGCTTTGTTGGACAAGTAATGATTTAAGAGTCAAACAAGAGGGGCTTTTAGCCCCTGATCTTGAAAGGGCTGCCTTATATGAGCAGAAAACCTATTGAGAGAGGCCACAATAGCCCACTCACACAACAGACAGGATAACAGTTGAATAGAGCTGATGCCATAAATATTTGACTTATCTTCTAAAAATAAAACATCACTGTTTACAATCTTTTTTTGCTGGCAGAAAAATTTGTTCCATCCAAAAACATAGAGAATGAGATAAGAGGGCAGTGCAGATGATGAGATAAACACACACAGGCACACACAAACACGCGCGCACACACACACAGACACACCTCAGACTCGTGCGCACACACACAAACACACACACAGACACGCAAGCATACAGACACAAACTTTTAGAAAAAGCACCCAGTGCCCCTGTTGAGCCACCACTTCAAACACACACACATACACACACACACACAGACGCAGACGCAGACACAGACACACACACAGACACAGACACAGACACAGACACAGACACAGACACAGACACAGACACAGACACAGACAGACACACAAACACACAGCAGTGGTAGTGGATTGGGATTCTCACCTACGCAGTGTTCGTTCAGCACCCTGTAACCCTCAGGACAGATGCAGCGGAACGACCCATCCAGGTTCTGGCACGTGCCGGGAGCACAAGTTCCAGGCAGGATAACACATTCGTTCACATCTGTATCCCCATGAGAGAGGGAGATAGAGAAGGAATAAAGAGGGAAAAGACAGAGATTGAGGTTGAGGACAAATAAGATCAAATAAATAAAGTGAGTGGGGAAAGAGAAGAACAATAAACAGAGACAGAGAGAGAAAAAAAAGAAAAAAAGTAGATATAGCAGTGAGAATACTTAAAAAAAACCTGGACCCACGGTGAACCTCTATCCTGTCCAAAAACAAAAGTAGCGTCTCCGCAGCGACTCCCTGGAGATTAGGCCCCACTCACCGATGCAGTTTTTGCCCTCCAGATTGGGCTCGTATCCCTCGTCACACAGGCACTGGAAGGAGCCGATGCTGTTGATGCAGTGGCCGTGCCTGCAGATCTGGCCGTACGAGTTCGTGCACTCGTCAATGTCTGTTAGCAAACAAAAAGAAGCAGACAGACCGCAGTGTTACCGAGGCTTAGAGGGTTCCGAATACCTGATGAGTGAAGGGGCAGTGCAGTGTGTGTTGACATATGTTTGAGTCCACGCAGTATGCAGACAACAGCAGAGAGGGCTACCTGTGCAGTCGTTGTTATGTGTGATCTCAAAGCCGGGGTGACAGAGGCAGTTGAAGGAGCCCACCGTGTTCTTGCACGTGCCGTTTCCACAGGGCTGCCGCACACACTCGTCGACGTCTGGACGAAAACATGAAGAAGAACACAGAGCCAGGTGATGACGTTTATAGGTCTTATTATTAAGGTGAAATAGAGATGTTTAAACAAGATGAGAACACATCTTTCATTCTAAACAAAAAAACACAAACTGCTCCCTACGTCAGCACTTTATTCGGGGCCAAAAGGATTTTCCTGCTTCAACCATTGCTGTTGAAATATGTCTGACTTTTCTGCAGCCCTTTGATTCAAATGCCTGTTAACCCAAGAAGGCTAACTGACATGACAGAAACCATTAAGAAGACATATGATGTCTCAACAATCCCTCTTCTCCAGTACGGACACAGCACTTCCTGCAATGCATCTTACATTCATGCCATTAGCCAGGGTTAATGGAGGTCACTTCAAACACCACCTCCATCAGCAGTCTGGGCGAAACAACAACAGGGGTGTCGAGAAGGCGGCTCACCCATGCACATCCTGTGGTTGACGGACACTCTGAAGCCGTTGTGGCAGACACACTCGTAGCCGCCCTGGATGTCCACACACTCCCCGTGGCTGCAGACGTTGGGGATCTCCAAGCACTCGTTGCGGTCTGATGGTTGGCACAGTCGGGGTGGAGAGGGACAGAGAGAGGGTGGGAGAGAGAGGGTATGGGTACATCTGGGTGCAATTAAACTATCAATCCAGTGAAAATCGAGAGAGAAGGAGCGGGTGAAAGAGCTTCCAAACAGGGTAGAAGCGACTGCCAAGCAACACAGTGAGGAGACAGTGAGAAAATAGGGGGCTGGCATCGGGCTGGCATGGGGCTGGTCTCCAGCTGGATGTGCCGCCTGACCGCATGGGAACTGGGGGGACAGGAGAGGAGAAACAGATACCCTAGTGTGCCACCAAGGGGGCAACTCCTGACATCAACGTTTAAGGTCATTTACTGCGACGGAGTGTGACTCAAGTCAGTGTGATCACCGCTAGCAGACTCTGAAATCATGGGAGTGGTTACTATTGGAGCAATAATATTGTACATACTAGTTTCTCAATCAATTATCTAAGTCAGTTTTCCTCATACAACACTGAGGCTCATACTAGAGTATGAGCCCTCTGTCTGTAGAGTACAGTACATACTAGATGCAAGGGGCATGGAATGAGGTATCGAGGTGTAAGGTGAGTGTTGTGGGTTGGTGTGAGGTGAGTGTGGTGGGTTGGTGTGAGGTGAGTGTGGTGGGTTGGTGTGAGGTGACTGTGGTGGGTTGGTGCGAGGTGTGAGGTGACTGTAGTGGGTTGGTGTGAGGTGTGAGGTGACTGTAGTGGGTTGGTGCAAGGTGAGTGTGGTGGGTTGGTGTGAGGTGAGTGTGGTGGGTTGGTGTGAGGTGAGTGTGGTGGGTTGGTGCGAGGTGTGAGGTGACTGTAGTGGGTTGGTGTGAGGTGTGAGGTGACTGTAGTGGGTTGGTGCGAGGTGTGAGGTGAGTGTGGTGGGATGGTGCGAGGTGTGAGGTGACTGTGGTGGGTTGGTGCGAGGTGAGTGTGGTGGGTTGGTGTGAGGTGAGTGTGGTGGGATGGTGCGAGGTGTGAGGTGTGAGGCGAGTGTGGTGGGTTGGTGCGGTGGCCTCGTCTTACCGATGCAGGCACCGGTGGGGGAGAGGTTGAAGCCGTCGGAGCACTCGCAGCGGTAGCTACCGGGGCTGTTGATGCAGTCTGCGTTCCTCTGGCACAGGCTCTCACCACTGCTGCACTCATCTATGTCTGAGGAAGGGCAGAACGAGAGACAGAACACAGAGAGAGAGAGAGAGAGAGAGAGAGAGAGAGAGAGAGAGATGATGAAAACAAATTACCATTTGTTCAAATACTCTCACAAGACAGAATGCATAACAGCGATGGAGAGGGAGAAATGGAAGGAAATGACTGCAAACGTCTAATAACAAGTTACTACTTCTGATGTGTTAGACTTAGAAAATGTGTTTTAATCCACATCTAATGTCTACTCTAACTCACTGCTGATGTTTAATTCTTAATGTTTTCTTAGACTAATACCTGCCTTTTAGACAGCTTTTGAAAAACAAGAGCTCGGGGTCTTTCTTTCATATCAAGCTGTGATTGTCAACTTGTATAAAGAATCACTAAGTGTGTGGAAGGACTGTCTATTTCAGGCTGTAGAAACATTTCATGAATGGTTTTGCAGTTTCTTTTTTTATTAGTCTGCATAAAGCCGCAGTGAACACCAGGACATTAATTTATATTGAACTTCACAGGAAATGAGGGGGTCTTTTCATAGAAGGAAGGGCACCGCAAAAAGCTTCCTGTCAAGCCGCATCTACTGTGTGCGAGTCAGTAAGAAATCGAGACGTCTGTCTCAACTCCATAACGGCTCACTGAGGAAATACAGGGCATCGGCTTTGACATACGGGACAAGGAAAACAAAAGCTTGGGTTTCGTGTCAGAATGTGTCGGATGTGCAATTGAGTCGTATTATTAAGGGACAGGAAGCAGTGGGGAGAAATCCAATTACTGACCAAACTATACCGTGATATTGTGCATTTCTGTCAGATTCCTGGCAACTTCCCTTAATAAAGAAAACTGCAAAGATCACCAAAGATTATGTAGGTAGATCATATATGATGAACCATTCATACTGAATCACTTTCTGACTTTAGCAAGATTACATAGATTAAAAGATTAACATAGCTATTATAAATAATATCCAATATATACTGTACATATTAATAATTATGATATCATTTTATCCTAATTTTGTATATATTAAATAGTAGTTATATATTGCAAAGCTACAACAATGCCCTTTTTGCTTTTTCTTTGCCTATAGATCTTTGTGACTCACAAAAATATCCCAACTTTCCCAATCATGAGGAATACTAGTGGTGCAGCCAATCGGCCGTAATGCTCTGCCCTGCCTGTCAGATTTTCCCCTCATTGTGGTGGTTGAGAGGAGTGCGGTGAACCTCAGTATAGCAACCGCTAAATACGTCTTCTCCCATGGGAGTGTCCACTCGCCACGGGGAGCCCCAGAGCCCTTCCTCTGGAGCACATACAGGGGGTGCCTGTGCCTGTGCCTGTGCCTGTGCCTGTGCCTGTGCCTGTGCCTGTGCCTGTGCCTGTGCCTGTGTCTGTGTCTGTGTCTGTGTCTGTGTCTGTGTCTGTGTCTGTGTCTGTGTCTGTGTCTGTGCCTGTGCCTGTGTCTGTGCCTGTGCCTGTGCCTGTGCCTGTGCCTGTGCCGCATGCTGGAGATGCTTGAAAGACACCATTGGTTGGGTCACCACCCCTGCAGCCCCCCTGGCTATTTCCTCCTCACATACACAGTGATGGCTTGCGGGAAGCTAACTGTGGCTGGAGCGAGAGCAGGTTGAGGGAGTGTGTGTGTGTGTGAGTGTAAGGGTGTTGGGTTGCCCCCTAACAAAGGCAATGTTGGTCGGCTCCATTCCCCTGCATTAACCCTCTTCATCTCAGCATCACTCAACAAGCACTTGAAAGGCCCCATGGATGGGTCACTTCCCTTGCAGCCCCCCATGGCTATCTCCTTCACACACACACACACACACACACACACACACACACACACACACACACACACACACACACACACACACACACACACACACACACACACACACACACACACACTCATCGACTCCTGGTGGAGATCAAACTGTGGTTGGATCACGTGTGGGCCGTGTGGGGTGTGGGGGTGTTGGGGTTGGCCCCTGACAAGCGGGGCCCCTCATGGAGACTGACACCGCATGCGGCGCAGACGACTCTGTGGGGGGACATCAGCAGAGACGCAAGCAGACAGAGGGCTAATATTTGAAGAGAGACAGAGAGAGGGATGGAGAGGGGGAGAGGGGCGGGGGGGGGGCGGGTGGTAGGACAATAAAAGACTGAAGGGGGGAAACAGCGGGTACAGACACACATGGAGAAACTCGACACATGTTCTGTCCTCAGTCTCCATGGCTTCCTGTGCTTTGGGGCCTGAGGTCTCTGCTCTCGCTTTCTCTCTCTATGATCTGTCATAGCAGAACGACATGGGGGATTAGACCTCCACCAGGGCCAGATAAATGTCCAAGCAGGGCCGTGTAAGACAGATAGCCCACATCATGACCCAACGAGACACACAGAGACTCCCGTACAGTGCGTATCATTTCTCTTGTCTGATGAAAAACACTGCAGCCTTCAAAGCGGAGGTCTACAAGGGCAGGTAACCTCAAATGCATCTGTTTTTTTACTAGCCTGAGGCTAAGTCTGGACTTCTCAACCACAAGCTGAAAGTACCCGAACTAAAGTGCTGTTACCAGAGGGTAAGTGGGTGTGTAGGGGAGAGTGGAGTAAGATTAGCCATTTTTTTTTTTACTTAACTCGACCTATAGCCAAGGGGAATATGAGACAGAAATAAAATTGATGAATACAACACAAGTTCAGGATGTGTGCCATCAATTGAAGCCTTAGTGGTGTGCCTAACTCAAATAGACTTCAAAATATGGGGTCCCAAAAACAAGTGGTCTTGTGGCTCAACTTGCCACATGTTGGGGGTAAGTTGATCTAGCTGACAGGATAAGTTGAGCAATATGAGAAAAACTATGGTATGGCATGGTAACCAGATTTTAAAGTATAATTTTAAATATAATTATAAATAATTAAATCTCCTATTCTGCTGGTTTTATTGGTGATCATGAAATAAATATTACAACTAATTTGTCTACAGTTCTGAAACCTGAGGATGGTTTCTGAATATCTGTATAATTGCAAACTTTGTAGCCAATGACATAAACACATGTTACATATGTATGGAAAATGCTGCCCAAAATGGCAAAACAAGAGCGATGATTATAACTGATTATAACAGCTGATGGTTGCCCATCTCCCCTACCAGTGGTGGAGGAAGTACTGAAGTTTAGTACTTAAGTAAAAGTACAAGTACCCAGGAAGATAAAAGTAAAAGTAAAAGTAAAAGTACTACATCAACAATCCTACTTAGGTAAAAGTAAAAAGTACTTACTTTTAAATTTACTTTAAGTATTAAAAGTAAAAGTACTCACGCAATGGGTTGTCTCTCAATGTCTAGGCTGTGCCATTTTGATAAAGAAATAGCTACTGGTAATAAATGCCTCTACAGATGTCACTACTAGTAATAATTATAAGCAACAACATTTGTTAATTGGAAAGGTTGGTGTACTTATTGTGCCTACCATCTGTACTACTGTTCACACTATATCTTACAATTCTGCGGATGACAAGTTATCTACCAGCAATTATTTGCAAAGTTAATACCATTAAGCCAAACCAATAAAGACACCATGTGATATCTTTAAATCTTTTATTTAATTGTAAACGTGTAAAAAAGGGAAACATGGAACATGAAAAACAAATGTGATTGTAAAACTGGACAGAACAAGGCACGCTAGCTTGACATAGCTAACCTACCAGCTTTATCTTACCACTACGTTAAATATATAATGAAGGTCCAATCATGTTTTTTTTATGCTATTGCTGTATGTCAACATGCATTTCGCTAGATAACATTATAATATCATGTCAGTAAACGAATTAAATACATATATCAATATTCAAAAGTCAGGGACATAACTTAGCATAGCAATCACTCTGCTTACCTCGATATGCTACTTTAAATTTGAGGGCGAATTATTGAAGGCTAGCAACTCCTTCTTTTGAGGGAGACCAGGAGTCATTCTTGGGGCCTTTGAACTCGAACATATCTTTTAAATAGGGCCAAGGGTGGCTCATATCAGAGGGCTCAGTTCAGGCCGACTCTGGATCCATGTTGAATAGGCAGTAGTCAGGCTGAATGTTCAACTATAACAGGCAAAGCTACCGCTAGTGCTGCTGCCAAACGCGCACTCTGATATCATTGGAGGTGATAGAGCCACCTGATTGGTTTAAACTTCCAAAACAGCAACACAATCCATAGTTTTGTGTAGGCAACATTTTGGCGAAACTATGTTCATAAAATGTAACGAGTAACAGCACATATTGTAGAAATGTAGCGGAGTAAAAGTATAGATAATAGCTAAAAAATGTAATGGAGTAAAAGTAAAAAGTATGCACTATTATTTTTACTTAAGTAAAGTACAGATACGTAAAAATTTACTTAAGTAAAGTAACGAAGTAAAAATACTTCGTTACATTCCACCACTGTCCCCTACTAATAACTGTCCCATAATTCCTGTTCCATGTTTTGTTCATGTTTTCATTTCATGTCTAAAGTTTGACCAACTGCCACCGATATCACACTGCTGTGAAACTGAATGCCAACGTGTTCAGGTTCCTTACCTTCACACACGAGCAGGAGGTCATTGTAGCTGAAGCCTGTGGGGCATTCGCAGCGGAAGCTTCCGATCTGGTTGATGCAAACACCGTTGGCACAGATACCAGGGATCTCCCGACACTCATCAATGTCTACACGGAGGAACAGAGGTGCAGTCACAGACAGTTCTCCACTAACTCTGAGAGACCATGACACACAACAACATCCAACTGTTGTCCCAACCACTGACATCTCACATAGAACGTGCTGGATGTAGAGCTTACCTACGGCTTTACCGGTCTCAATGTCCAGTTTGAATCCAGGTACAATGTTGCCACAGAGGAAACGGTACTCATCTGAAATATGTAAAGCGTATACACAGCCATTCGCATCAGTCGAGGTAATCACTCAATCGGTTGGATTTACTTAACCGTGAACACAAGAAAATGGCAGCATGCTGACTAGTGTTCCAGAGCAGCGCGGAGCCATTTTCAGATAGCAACTGGAGATGTCTGTTAGTTAATAGCGAAGAAGGCGGTGTCTCTCACCTGTGGCGGGTGTTGGGCAGGCTTCACAGGGCTTGTTCCAGGCTTTGCCCACGTTGTAGGAACAGCAGCAGAGTCGGTGGGTGAGGTTGAAGGCCAACTCGTTCTCACACACGGTGCCATTGTAGTTCCTGTAACAGAGGCTCTTCCTCATGTCTGATGAGGAATACGGAGAGAGCGGAGGACTGAGAATCAGTAGATTTGGCTCAAGAAACCTCTAATCTTTTATCAGGAAACTGCTCAGAGGATGAACAGAATAACATCAACTTCCTCAGAGTTTTGCATATTTTCACTCGAGTTGCATTACGCATTCTGCAAGCAAGTCAATGACACTTGCAATACGTTGGCTAATGATGGATTCAGCCATGTTGAAAACAAGCCAGATGTACCCCGTGGCATGAATGTCACTGTAGGGTATACAGTTTGGTCAGTCACTCACCCATGCAGTTGTTGCCTCCATTGACTTGCATGTACTCCTGTGGGCACACACAGGTGTAGTTGCCCAGGGTGTTATAGCAGGTGCCAGGTCCACAGATGCCCGGGTTCGACACACACTCGTCAATGTCTGGGGCACACGACAACAAAAACTTACGGCTGACACTCGTCTACACAACTGAAGCATGTTACACGTGTAGATTTTTAGGAAGATAGAATTGAATTGCGGTCTTTGGTCAAACAATTGCCTACACATTTGCAACTGGAACAAATACATTGAACATTCAGTTTTTAGTGTCCCAGTGAGGACAATGCAGGACAATTGTCCTTGTTTTGTTCATTTAGTTGAGCATGTGTCGTGAGTGGTAAAATTGAGCTGAGCTCAGGTTCTTACCTTCACAGATGCGGCTGTCCTCATTGAGGTAGTAGCCGGGAGGGCAGTCACACTGGAAACTCCCAAAGGTGTTCAGACAGTTCCCTCCCTGGCAAAGTCCTGGCAACTCCTGGCATTCGTCAATGTCTACACCATACCAACACAAACAGTCCCTCATACATTAGCCTCTTGATTGGAAAAAAAATGAAATGGTTACCTGGCCTATATCAAGTGTTTCTACTCGTTCTGTTTTCTTTTTCACTGATTTCCTATAAGTTCTTTGAATTCTTCACGTAGATGCTGGTTTTGATTGCTTTGTTTCATTCTTTTCATTAAAAGTTACTTTTCTGGAACACGCCAAAACAAATCATTGAAAAGCTCTTTTTCTACATGGAGTTCACCTTCCAGGATGATGGTGATGGGATTTGGTCTGAAGCCCTCTCCACCTGGACACAAAGTGCTGTAGTCCGCTGCAAGCAACACAAATCAGATTAAATATATATATATAAATAAAACCGGAGCAGATTTATGATGCAAGTCTGCAGATGTCTTTGGCATGTATTACCGCTTTTACCCCATTTCCCAACTTTTATAGGTGCACAGAGTAAACATCTTTTTCTGTGTGGCCGATCTGTATGTGAAACCATTTGCCTATTTGATCATTCCATATTAGACAGCTGTGTTTAGCATTAGCGTGTTGAGCGCATTCGTGATATTGAGGACTCTCACAGGAGTTGATGGGGGGGCAGAGTTCACAGGGGTTCCCCCAGGCTCGGCCCAGCGAGCAGCAGCAGGAGGAGCGGCTGACGCCCACCCCCACCTCCACGCTACACGACAGACTGCCGCGCCCGCGAGGACTCGCCTCCCGGAAACAGTTCCCCACACGAGTGTCTGCCAGAGAGAGAGAGAGAGAGAGAGAGAGAGAGAGAGAGAGAGAGAGAGACAGAGAGAGAGAGAGAGAAAGAGAGGGGGAGAGAGAGAGAGTGGGGGAGGGAGGGAGGGAGGGAGAGAGGATATAGCCTGTCAGCCTCCATTCATATGAATATAATAAAAGTACATAAGGTTGGGGAAATAACAAAGTACTGAGTAATGAAACACTCAAACCTTGTGATCACTGTTTTAGCTATTAAAGAAAGCTCTAATAGCGTAAAAGAACACCACGAAGATCGATGAAACGCACTTACCCACACAGCCCACTCCAGTAGGGTTGAGCTCAAAGTCATTTGGGCAGTTACACTCGTAGGAGCCAGGGATGTTCACACAGAGTCCATTCACACAGTTTATAGGGTCCATGCACTCATCTACGTCTGTAAGAACAAACCACACACATATGAACACTGGTAAACACTGCTCTTCTAAGTATGTAAGATCAAACCACACACATATGAACACTGGTAAACACTGCTCTTCTAAGTATGTAAGATCAAACCACACACATATGAAGACTGGTAAACACTGCTCTTCTAAGTGTGTAAGATCAAACTACACACATATGAACACTGGTAAACACTGCTCTTCCCACTCTGAAATAGGCCTCCTGAATGTACCTTCCTGTACACTAGACACAATAGAGAAGAACTCACAGAGACACAGCATTAGGACTTGCAAGTATACAATGGGGAGTGTGAGAGTTTAGTACCTGTGCAGTTTCCTCCGGACCTGTCTAGCTCATAGCCATCGTCACAGATGCAGCGGAACATTCCGGGGAGGTTCTTGCAGGTGCCAAACACACAGATGCTATGGAAGGTGCACTCATCGATATCTGCAAAGGAAGGGTTCCATTCTCATTAGAGGAAATAACACCTGAAGGGCTGTTGTGGGTGGCCTCCATCTTTATTCACATAAAGCAAACAGGAGTATTCCTGAACATAATACAAATAAAACATACTAATCCTTGTTAGAGATAAGTCCACCATGCTTTATAAGACGCCTCTAAACGACCTCCACCGATTCTTACGGAATATGGACCATCCCTTTAAAGTGCTTTTAGTAACACCACAGAAAACAGGACCACAAGGGGTAACTACATGAATGCACAGTGTGTTTGCCAATATTCTTCAGCATTCTCCACACACACACACACACACACACACACACACACACACACACACACACACACACACACACACACACAAGAGCATGTACACACCCACACACACTGATCCAACTCACACACTCACATACTGTATATGCAGATGCAGATTTTCCCAGAAATATCATATATCAAACTTTATTACAGACACAGACACACACACACTCACAGTCAGTCACACACACACACACACACACACACACACACACACACACACACACACACACACACACACACACACAGACACACACACACACTCACATACACACTCACAGTCACACACAGACACACAGCTGGGTTTACTTGCTCCACAGGACAGTTGTGAGGAATGATATGCTACTTCAAATGATGCACTAAGACACTGCTGCAGAGATCAACTTCTGTGGCATTAGACCATAAGATAACACACTGCATGTGTATGTCTGATTCAAAGCACAATATGCAGCACTTGAACATATCATGAAGATATTATGGCTAAAGACATGACATATTGATGATGAGGGTGATAAGTTGAACAATACCTTCATTTTCGCAAAACTATAGTTTATCCCACCCAGATCATACTAGGTGAGTGTTTGAGTGTGTGTGTGTGTGTGTGTGTGTGTGTGTGTGTGTGTGTGTGTGTGTGTGTGTGTGTGTGTGTGTGTGTGTGTGTGTGTGTGTGTGTGTGTGTGTGCATGCACAATGGACTTACCTTTGCAGGATTTGCTGTCAGGGGCCCGGACGAAGCCCATCTCACACTCGCAGCGGTAGCCTCCGGGCACGTTCAGGCACTGGCCGTTTTCACACAGGTTCACATTTTCAGCACACTCATCCGTGTCTGTGTGTGCGCGCGTTTGAAAAACACAACGTCAACACATGCTACAATCTGTCAAATTCAGATCAAATTCTGTCTTGATCAAATACACAGTTTCTGTACGATCATCAGTCACTTGTGGCCTATTCACATGCCACATCCCATAACATTATGCACTTAAGCACATTGGTAATGTATGTAAAAACCTCAGTACGTTACTGGCAGCTATTTTTACAGCATGTTTACTGTGCAGATGACAGTGTGTTTTACCTGTGCAGGTAAGAGTGTGTGCTATACCTGTGCAGGTAAGAGTGTGTGTTTTACCTGTGCAGGTAAGAGTGTGTGCTATACCTGTGCAGGTAAGAGTGTGTGTTTTACCTGTGCAGGTAAGAGTGTGTGCTATACCTGTGCAGGTAAGAGTGTGTGCTATACCTGTGCAGGTGACGCCATCTCCAGTGAAGCCCGGTGAGCAGGAGCAGCGGTAGGAGCCGGGGGAGTTCACACACTCAGCACTGGCACTGCAGTGGTGTGTCCCATTAGTGCACTCGTCCAGGTCTACAGCGAACAAGACAGAGGAGTTATGATCACATCAATATGCCTTAAGGTAAGGTCATTTCTTGGGCAAATCGTAAGAATGAAGTTCAAATTAATTTGGCTTAAGGTGTGCTCATTTTATGGACAAAACAAGAATAAAGATTGAAATTGTATTTATCTTATAGTATATCGTATGATAATTTTTTTGTTCTTCTGCAGAAGGGGATTAGGTTGTTATATTCGACGGAGGCATGGTAAGGGGATTAGGTTGTTATATTCGACTAAGGCATGGTAATTTCTTGGGCAGATCACAGGAAGTAAGATCAATCAAAGGTTACAGTCATTTCTTGGGTTCGGCAGGACGGTATTAAATTGCATCATTCTGCAGACATTTCTATATCTCCACAAACCCAGGAGATATCTGTGTCACAACTGTTCTAAGACTTTTGATCTCTGGTTTGCATTTGAGGATGTCAGCGGTCGGCCGCTCCGAGACATAACATATGCACCCAGCTGTGAATAACATCTCATCTCACCACTGAGGGGCGCCGCAGCTGAACCGGCGACCCGGCCGGCTCTTCAGAAACTCGACGGGTGATGACAAGAGTAACAGCTGACACGCGACCGGCTCACCGAGCTGTTTTGTTTTTGCCTCGACTGCCTCTTAAAAGCGCCTGACCCAACTCCAAAAAACTGAGGGAGATGTTTCCACTCACACAGAGTAGTGGGGACCGTAGAGACACGTTTGGGGGAGCGAGGAGATAATGCATTAGGCCATGACCCCTCTCACGGTGAGACACAGCGGACCAAGCTGGACAGTAATGAGGAGAGCAGAGTGAGTCACTGTCTGAAGGGTGAAGGCGGAGCGGAGTGGCTTACAGTAACACTTCCAGCTTTTCACTCACGCCACTTTGATATCAAACACCAGCAGCAGACAGCTGGACTCTCTCTTTCGTCAGTTTTTCTCTTCTCTCTCTCTCTCTCTCTTTCCTATTTAGTTCTTCTCACTGCCTTTTTCTTAAATCCCTCTATCCCCTCTTTTACGTTCTCTATTAATTTGGAGACAGGCGGTGTGTGTTGTGGGCTGTTGTGAGAATTAATGACTCTGAAAGACCAGTTTCTAACTGCTGTTTGTGTATTTTTAAACAAATCTTATACAAAGTCTGTCTCTGTGTCTGTGCTTTCAGTCCACTTGCCCCTTTCTATTACATCTATTATAACCAGTCATTCCAGCAAGTGGTCAGTTCTCCATCATTTATACCTACCTTTCTTTCCTTCCCTTCTCAAATGTCTCTCCCTTTCTCTTTCACCACCCCCCCCCCCCACACACACACACACACACACAGTCTGCCTGCAAGGCTCCAGAGTTCTGGGCCACCAATGAGCTAGGCACAGAAGACTGTAGGCAGCACCATAGATCAAACTGAAACACATCACACACACACACACACAGAGAAAGAGAGAGAAACACACTACAAGTGACAAATGAAGACCACACTCGGCTCTAAAAATATCCTTCTTTTTCATTACTGTTCTCTTCAATGTATTCAGTGTAATGAGCGATTGAGAGCCATGGCAGTGAAGTGAGCGCCTGACTGAATCGCATTAGCAGGAAGCGTAGACCACACAGTCATTTAAAAGTGGTTTCAGTAACTTCACAAAAGCAATTTTGAATCTTGCATGTGTAATCCAAAGATACCCGAGTGTATTTTGGGGGGGCATTAAATCCATCTGGCGGCCGTACGGTCACCTGATCACACGCTGATCAAGTCTTTTAGCAGATGTTTTTTTTTTCTCTCTCAAAATGGTCTACAGTCCAGTCAAGGCATCTATTTTGTGTGCACGTCTCCTTCATGGGTATTAACCATTGGAGTCCTGATTTTGCCAAGGAGACCCTTCACTCGTGTCTGAGCCACAGAGTGAGGGGGGGGGATGGGACTTTATCTGCTGAAGGGGCTTTTGCATATGGAGGGTGGAGAGTGAATGGAGTCCAGGGCGGGATCTTACCCACACACTTGACCCCGTCGCCCAGCCAGCCTTCTCGACAGGAGCAGTGGAAGCCCCCCGGGGTGTTGACACAGGTGGCATGGAGATCGCAGTTATGGGCGTCCACCTCACACTCGTCCACATCTGCACACAGAGGAAGAGGGCTTTAAACGTCACCAAGGGACACCTTTTTCCAGATTATCTCAGACCATAAATGTTCTCCCTCAGGGGAAACTGATTCACTTGAAAGAGAATGGATGCACTGTTTAGAAGCCTGACAGTGAGTGATATTTCAAATAAGACCCATTATAATAATCATAATAACGTGACTGTTTTCATTTCTGTGTCATCCTAATGTGAGATATTAAATAGACATTAGCAACAACTTTTCACCAGCCAAGTAAAGCACACAGTGTTTGTGATGGACGGGACTATTGGTAAAAGCAGCATGACGACCTGTCCTAAGCAAACATGTCATGAATAGTTAAAGAGATGAACAAGTGTAATGACAGTAATTAATCACTGCAATCACGATCTGACCTGTGCAGCCAGATGTGCCGATCTTGACGGAGTAGCCCACGTCGCAGTGGCAGATGAAGGAGCCCTTGGTGTTCTCACACTCCCCGAACATGCACAGGTTGGCATTCAGCTCACACTCGTTCACATCTGCAGACGTAAAACACGCGCACACTCACACACGTGTGAAAAGAAACGGCTTACAGATGGGTGTATCCCACAATGCACCTCAGCTGGGGCAAGATGTGACTGAAAGAAATCGCTTTCCTGGAGAGGCAAAGATATTTTTAACTTGCAGTAAACGCTCACGAGGGCATCACCGGAACACCATACCGGTTTAGTTGTCATGTCCGTTGCTGCGGAGGTCTATAATTGTGTATTTATTGTTGTAGTTAAGGCCTGGCCATTGAAGTGGTTGTGTGAGTTATGGATGGAGGCTAGGCTGACATGCTGGGGATCCTGTGTCTGAGTGCCCAGTGGGATTACTGACTACTTTCCCATGTGGGGCGGAAGAGGTGTGTCACACACAAACACATAGATTGACACACACACACACACACACACACACACACATTCTCTAATGCAGAAATACCCCCCACCCTCACACTCACACACACACACACACAAACTAATGCAGAAAGATTCCCCCCCACACACACACAAACACACACACACACACTTACACACTAATACAGAAATACAAATGGACACACACATGCACCAATGCAGAAACATCCCCCACCCTCCCACACGCGCACGCACACACACAGTATAGTGTATATACACACACACACAAAATCATTCACAAATGTGACACATGTAAACAAGTGTATATACACACACACACAAAATCATTCACAAATGTGACACATGTAAACAAGTCCCACACTGTTCTTGCTGCACGTTATAGATCATTATTTTTCTTTCATGTGTCATTTGAAGCAGCAATCCATAAACACACATACACACGCAAGCACACATGCAGAAATAGAGGCACACACAAATCCTTCAACAAGTTATTATTACTATGCTATTACATTTTATTGGGCATTAGTTTGTTGAACTTGAAAGTAGACCTCTGCTTTGTGACCACTGTTTACCCAACAGCCACGCCAGTGCCACCCCACAGTGTATGGAACACAATGAGAGTGTACAGCGGACAGCAGGATGCACTGTACCTATGCAGCTCTTCATGTCGAGGGACGCCATGAACCCGTCGAAGCACAGACAGTGGTACTCCCCGGGGATGTTAGAGCACTGTCCTCCATCACAGATGCCAGGCTCCTCCTCACATTCATCCACATCTGAGAGAGAGGGGGGGGGGGAGAAACAGAGAGGGAAAGAAAATTGAGAAAGTGACTCACATAAAAGATGAGAGAATGTGTGTCAGAGAGTGAGAGTGAGCAAGAGAGAGAGTACGAGTGAAATGGAGAGAGAGAAAGAGAGAGAGAGAAAGAGAGCGAGAGAGAGAGAGAGAGAGAGAGAGAGAGAGAGAGAGAGAGAGAGAGAGAGAGAACAGCTGGAGACCAGACCTTCACCGCTGTATTAAAATCACCTCCATGACCGGCCTACTGTTTGAAGTGGAGAGGGCAGGCCATAAAGGACTCTGTCAGTGCTGAAACCTGATAGGAATTTGCAACCAGGCAATCCTTTTTTATTTCAAAAATATGCCCCCATTGCACATAGTTCTGGTGCCTTTTGTTTCAACCGGTAGCTCATTTTTGCCTGCATGTCCAACATTTCAATGAGAGTAAAACAAAAGACTATATGGAAGTATTTCATGACTCTCAAGGCTGTCTGGAAAGTAGACTGGAAAATACTTTTAAAAACTATTTTGATATAGTATAACATACGGTAGTATATATACGTTCTTACAAAGAATCAATTACCTGGGAATAAATCAGGAGAGTGGTTGTTGATGTGAATGATAGACAATGAAAGAGAATGCAGAGATGAAAGAGAGAGAGAGCAGAAGAGAGAGAGAGAGCAGATAAGAGACAGAGATGAAAGAGAGAGAGCAGAAGAGAGACAGAGAGCAGAAAAGAGATAGAGCAGAAGAGAGAGAGAGAGCAGAAGAGAGACAGAGCAGAAGAGAGACGGAGAGAAAAAAAAAACGTCTGTGTTGCTGTACCATTGCAGCTCCTCTGGTCGGGCATGAGGGCGTAGCCTGAGTTACAGCTGCACTGATAGCTGCCCTCTGAGTTGGTGCAGTGCAGATCACAGCCTCCATTCTCTATGGTGCACTCATCAATGTCTGAAACACAGGAAGAAGAACACCATTAGTTACTGTCTCAATCAAAGACTGAGAGAAGAACCGATGAAATGAACTAGACCGCCAAGGAGGAGAGCGATAAATGGGGGTGGGGATTGATGGAAAAAATAAACAGATGATGGTATTTACATATTAAAAAGTACAGACAGATAAATAAATTAACATTGTGGCAGGTATAATGACCCATTAACATTCACTTTTTTAATCTGTATTCTGTATAAATAAACATATGTGTACAAAATCCGCCGTATGGCTGGGTGAATGTCCTACCTGTGCATCCCTGTAGGTCAGGTGTGGGCTGGTAGCCGGAGGTACAGGTGCAGCGATATGTTCCCACTACGTTCACACACTTGCCGTTTCGACACAGCGAGGAGCTCAGCTCACACTCGTTAACATCTGCACAACAGACAGAAACCTCGTCAGGACACGTCCTCACAGTCCGCACACAGCATTAACGTGATGAGATTCATCGCTCTTTTTTTAAAAGATCTTAAGATCTAACGCATCAGACTTATCAGTGGGGTCCTCATCTACTTGGCCTCATTGACTTCTTAAGCCCTAACAGCTCAGTTCCATTGTCTTAATCCAACTCTGAGCTTAGGCTCTCTCACAGACGAGAAGACCAGCCAAACTGATGGGGGGGATTTAAGTGAAGCGGACAGCCCGATTAAATTACATCAATTGAAGGACACTGAGTGAAAATACTGGGAGGACAGAGTGTTTGATTTTTGGTGTTTGATGTCAAAAGGTGTTGATTTAGAATGTCCTGTTTTATATGGATATAGAACTTCCTGACCTGTAAAAGTATTGCTTGACCTCTCCCACCCAACCAAGGGTGTGGAAGGCTGACATCAGTACTTTTTCTACTACAAGAGATGATGTGAAAGAATGCAGTGATGCTGGTCCTGTCCAGTGTGTGTGTGTGTGTGTGTGTGTGTGTGTGTGTGTGTGTGTCTGTGTGTGTGTACTCACCCTCACAGGCATCCCCGTCAGCAGACAGCTGATGACCATGTGGACACACACACAGGTAGCTGCCATCAGTGTTCTCACAGGAGCCTCCACGGCACAGGCCAGGGTTCCGCTCACACTCATCAATGTCTGCAGCACAAAGAAACACACACACACACACACACACACACACACACACACACACACACACACACACACACACACACACACAGAGAGAGAGATATAAAGAGAGAGAGACGGAGAGAGAGATTATAAATGCACACACATAAAAAACATATAAACATGGTGTAAAATCAAAGGACAACAAACTGAACAACAAACTGAACTCGGCACAGCCCTCGCCCAGACGTTCCACTCACCCATGCAGTTCTTCATCATCATGAAGCCGCTCTCGTAGCCCTCGAAGCACTCGCACTCGAAGCTGCCGGGCGTGTTGACGCAGGTCCCGTGACCACACAGGTCCGGCGAGATGCGGCACTCCTCGATGTCTGCACAAACACAGAGCGGTCTGACCAAACTCTACCAAAACACTGCTCTCCACTACTCGGCACGGGTCTAACCCAGCCGGAGGGGGTTTTTGTGAGGTGTACAACTGAAGGCCTTTACCAGTGCAGTTCCGTTCCTCCATGTCGAGAGCGAAGCCGCTGTTACAGCGACACCTGAAGCTGCCAATCGTGTTGCGGCATTTGCCATGGGTGCAGATGCTGGGGAACACTTTACATTCATTGATGTCTGTCCATAGGAACACAGGGCACAAGGGGTTGAGGCATACTTACATAGCTCCTTACATTAAGGGAAGCCTGAAGAGATTTAGACACACTTATGCTTACTTAGTTTTAGTTCAGTAGAGTAAACTGTACATTGAGACTGTAAAGCACACTGTACATTGAAACCGTAAAGGAGATGGTACATCTGTAATTGTGTAAACAAAAAAATACCTGTCCATGTCTTATTTTATTCGTATTCAGACCTCTATGTTCAGCCATGGTCTTACCCTTGTAGAAGGGTCTCATTCAGACCTCAATGTTCAGCCGTGGTCTTACCCTTGTAGAAGGGTCTCCCGGTGAGTACGTCTCCTCGGTTGGCAAAGCCGGGGCCTCGCGGACAGAGGGTGTCGTACTCGCGGCTGCCAGGCTCCGGGCAAGCGTCACACTCCTTCCCCCAGGCAGCCCCCACAGTGCAGCAGCAGGCGTCCATCCGGAACCTTCCAGACACGGACTGGGTGCAGGTGTCCTCATCGTACGTGAGGTAACACTGCTCCGAGCGGATATCTGCGTGACAAAAGCAACAAAGGCGGCTTCAGAGGACAACTTGCTGTTTTTGAAAGACAAACCGCTCCATATCTATGTCAGTTTGTACACTTTCTCTGCAGGTTAAGGACATTGCAAAACATAGATATGAGGTATTTATATTTTGACAAAAAACAAACAACAACAAAAGAAAAAACTATCGGAAAGCAATTACATGCAGCACACACTTGGAATGATGCAACCCCTCTCACAGATTCTTCACACACCACTCAGCAGATGTTACACATGCTGCATATTACTCATCATAGGCGTATGATTACAGCATATTATTATGCGTGCAGTACCTCACAATTCAATCACAGAGACTTGGTCGTCTCACTAGTTTTCTGTCAACAGCTATCTGATCTACCCACACAGCATAACCAGATCCAAAGCAAATAACAGCTCGATTAAATTATCATTGCTATCACATTAAATGCCCAACTGAAGAATCAATGTAAACAAAAATAGAGATTTGGCCAGAGTGGGCCAGATGTGCTCACCGACACACAAGCGTCCCGTGGAGTCCAGGGTTAGGCCCTCTGGACACTGGCACTTGAAGGAACCGCGGCTGTTCACGCAGCGGCCATTAACACACACACCGGGGAACACCTCACACTCGTTCACGTCTACAGAACCAGGAGAAATGAAAGATGATCCGTCTCATTACTTGGAAAAATGTGAGTATAACAATTCTGGTGATGATTTGTACAGTTGTAAACATACTGTGAACCTTTAACACCAGGCATAGCTTGAATGATGATATATGTTTGAGATGTACATACAGGTGTCCTGTTAGTGTGGATGTAGGGTATTTATAAATAAGTGAGAAATTAAAATAAGGAATTTTTCTTGATGCTTTGCTAATTAATGTAATTAATCATGAGTCAAATATGTGTTAGAAGGGTGGTCATAAAGAGTTAAAGGTTATAACGAGACATCTAAGGAAGGATCTATGTGCTCAATTGACCCTTAGCTTTGAAGAGGTTTTCCAGGTCAAAAACAGGAGGACGTTTGCCTTTGGGGGAAATACTTGACTTTAGAGAATAAGTCTGCTCCACTATTTCCAGTCAGAATTCTTCTGAATTCTTCAGATTGTTCTGACCCAAAGTCGTCAATGTTATGGCAAAGCAAATCTTAGAGTAGACACAGGGTGCAAGACTTTTCCACCATTCTGAATCCGAGCTAAAGCTAGGGGGGCTTCGACAGGCATATACTAAAGAAGCATTATTGCACTGGTCAATCAAAAAGCTTTGGTAAAAAATAAAAAAGTTAAGATCATACATCATAAACCAAAAACATGATCAAGACAAAGGTTCACAAAACTGTGAAACACTTTTAGTGAGGTAATTCTTCTTCTGATGAGAACGTTAGTGAGTTTTGTCCCTGGACCAGTAAAAATGATATTCAGAGACAACAAATGGTTCACCTTCACAGGTGATGCCTTTTGGACGAGCGAACCCTCTGGAGCAAACAGGATCTGGAGGGGAGAGAGAGAGAGCAGACACAACATGTTATATGTTTGGCAATATCCACACATCCATTTCAGAGAGAACAGGGAGATGCAGACATAACATATAGAGCTTTTTCCTGAGCATACTAGACATATAGCGCTGTGAAAAAATATTTACCCCCTGAAAAAGTATTTGCCCCTTCCCCCACAATGTCTGGTGATTTCCAAGTAATAGAGCTTCTGACTGGTCATATTACGTAGAGGGATGTTTGTTATGTATGAGAGAAATATACAGCTCATATTGATGCAGTGGTGTAAACAATGCTGTAAACAAAACCAAGGAGCTGTTCTGGGAATGTCATTAGCAACAGCAAACACACGCATCTGCTCATGTTCGGGGTATTTTTGCCCCTTCTTCTGTCACCCTCTCAATGATGTAATTTCTCTTTTTTTCACCTCTCGTCTCCTGTGGCTTGGATTGTCATTAAGCTCTACTGGCAGAGGGATTAGAGGCAGTCAGCGTGCAGCCACAGGGTTGCACTCAGAGGGGGGGCTAGGGGTGTGTGTGGGAGTGGGGTGGGGGGTTGACTGTGAGAAAGTCAGTGCAGGCCAGCCGCTTTCCCAGGGAGTTGGTGAGAGGGGCAGAGTTCTGTGGATGAGACTTCAGAAAGGCTTGGGGCTGGGCAGGCAGACAGACCGCACGACCACCCCACCCCCCCCTGCCCAAGCCGAGCAAAGCCACGACCGCTTTTACAACCGCTGTCACGGGGGATACATCTTCATTCCATATCCCACATTTGACATCCAATGAGCTGTACTCCCAAATGTGATGGGAGTGTGTGTGGATACCTTACCAACACATTCACACATGCCCCCCCCCCCAAGGCCATTCTGTACTAACACACACACACACGCACCCCATCCTAATGCATACTGTACTAACACACACACACCCCATCCTAGCGCATACTGTACTAACACACACACACACGCACACACACACACAAGCCACCCCATCCAGGCACATCTAACATTTGACTAAACGTAAGTGCCTGCACAAGCAATTTATTCAGTCTGACAGCTTTGAGACCCTCAACCTTGAGTAAATCTCACTTCTCTGGTCCATATTAAACTTCTCTTTGAACACACACTCAATAGTGCTTCAGGACCGTCTGATTGATGTGTGATCATAACACAAATATTGAAAAAAAAGCATGGCACCTCTGAGCTCAGAAACAGTAGCGCAGCGAAAAAAAAAACAACAATCAGGTCCATCTGCCAAACCATGTTCTCCCCGAACATGCAGTCTGTTATGCGGTTATAATGTAGAACGGCTGTGGCAGGCATGATGTCATAATGTGTAACGGGTTGGTTGCCGTACCGATCTCGCACTGCTCGCAGGGGCTACCCCAGGCGGCCCCCAGCGTGGAGCAGCACTCCGACTTCAGTGTCCCGCCGTTGATGTTGACCTCACAGCGGCCATCTTGGATGTGGAGCCAGCAGGTGCCTTTCAGGCTGTCTGTAAAAATAGGGAAAGACGCACACACATGGAGACGGAGATGAGAGAGAGTGAGACCAACACACACACACACACACACACACACACACACACACGGACACACATAGAGCACGGTGGATAATGTGGACTTCAATGGGCAGTTTAGACGTTGAAAGTGTATTAAAAGTATATGAGGCGTGTAAAATGAAGCCTGGATAACATATTTTATTGTGCAAAACATATTGTGCAAAGTGTGCTATAAAATGTAGGACGAGTATTTATATGCTGGTTTAATACTGTATAAATTAACTGGTGGAGCTTCATGGATAGTTGATAACTGATTGCATTAAACTGTTATACTTAGGTTAAACTGTCAGGGTGAATTTGTGTGTGTGTGTATGTGTGTGTGTGTGTGTGTGTGTGTGTGTGTGTGTGTGTGTGTGAGTGTCTGTGTAGAGTGCAGATGTAGTGCACATACACCAGTGTGTATGTGTGTTGAATGTATGTGTGTGTGTGTGTACATGCGTGTATGTGTGTGTGTGTGTGTGTGTGGGGGGGGGGGGCATATATATGCATGTGTTTATCAGTGCAGATGTGTGTGAGTGTGTGTATGCACATGTATGAGTATGTGTATGTACGTGAGTGTGTGAGCGTGTATATGTGTGTTTGCGAGTGCACACGTATCCATGCATTTACCAATGCAGATGAGTCCCGTGGGGTCAAGCTTGCTGCCTGGCGAGCACTCGCAGGAGAAGGAGCCAGCATTGTTCCTACACGCCCCGCTCACACACGGACTGATCTCACACTCATTCACATCTGAAACAAAGGAGCCAGAGTTGAACACACACACACACACACAACAGGGGAGGACCAACCGCGCACAAGCAGGAGGTAAGAAATAAAGAGTACTGTCTCTGAGAAGAGAGTGAGGAGACCTAGGAGGGAGAAGAACACTGTTCTGGATGAGTTGCAACACTTGGCTGCTCTATTAACTGACACTGAACCATGTTATAGATAAGTGAAATACAACAATATTTACAAGCATTTGGATAGCACCACTGGATTCATTGCACAAATCCACCTTACTCCATGCGGTGTACTTTCCAAGAATTGTGGTCAACAGAAAACAATTCGATTGCAACACTGATAGAAAACATGCTGTAGTTATCAGAGCCAGTCTTAGTATTACTAAGGCTTCAAGTATGTCTGGGGAAAATGTTGTGAGGTAAAAAAAAGGAAATCGGTCTTAAATTTTCTAGTGAATCCAAAAAACCACATGGAAGTTGTTGAGTTTGGGATTGCTCAATTTTTATTATAGTAAGGGACCTGTTTAAGAACCTGTGAGTCACTGTACAGTCACTTCGAAAGTTTAGCATGGGGGCGCTGTCTTACACAATCACACACACGCACACGCACACGTACACGCACGCGCACACGCACACACACACACACACACACACACACACACACACATCTGTGCCAGATGGCTCATTCCTTTCTCTCCTGATGGTAATAGTTGAGTATTCCGTTGAATAGCCGTGTGTGTGTAATGTTATGAGTAATACAACCTCAACCAAGGTTGGATAATACAGTAATGAATACGGTAATATAGTAATGAGTAATACTGTCTCAACCATGACTGGTCAAATCTCTGTACACCGGGTTCATTGGTGACATATATAGAGGATATATCTCAGGCAGCTGTCCTAAAGTCTGCAAAATCTTAGGTTGTTTACCAGCTCAGAAGAGACAAGTCACATTATTTAGAGCTAGCTACGAATTGTGTACTGACCAGAAAAAGAGAATCATACCGTCTGTCATTAGAGGCTCAGTATACAATGGTGTGAATCAGGACCAAAGTCCAAACCATCAGCTTCATGATCGGTCTTCTCTTTGGTTCTAACTCGAGTGAGACGGGCCTCGTATGTGTCCCCTGGTTAAGGGTGCAGTTTAAACATCCTGTTGGGGGACCTCCTCCAGCTGTTGGACATCAGTGGAGGGCCGTCCCTCACAGGGGCCTCCCCATAGCTGCTCAAAGTCAAGCGGTCTCCCCGCGACCGTCTGGTCCGCTCCGAGTTATGGTCCTATAAAACTACAGAGCGGTGTGACCGGCGAGAGGGACCACAGTCCTTCTGTTTTGGTCTCAGCTCCCTCCATCAGTTAAGATAATCTAGCAACAGTTTGGAGTGTTACCGGTGACTGTCACTATGGTAACTGTTTCTAGGACCCAAATTGTGGACTTTCTGATAGTGCTTACTGCTGTAACAGTTTAAAAAGGGTTGACTGCTGGTCTCCTTCCCCCCCTACTGTGATTTCAATGAGCCGAGAGAAAAAAGTGTTCCCACGCAATTAAACGCATGGAATTGGTAAGGCTTCAAGGGCTTCCCTCAGAGTGCAGGTTATACCTATTAACCTGTTAACAGCATTTACTGGATTTTTTCCAGAAAGTTCTGTCAGTCGAGAGGACCTCCTAAGTAGCTATTTCTATGCACCTGCAGGGGATAACCAACCTCACAGGTGGAGATACACTGTGCTATATGGACATGCTGAGGTATAAAATCATACTTTACCAGATGGAAAGATATACTGTATAAACATACACCTTTTTTTAATAAATGAGCTCTTAAAACGAAATACCAAACAGAAATATGCTGTCAGTCGATATTGTGCTATAAACATGTTTACTCACCAATGACTACAGCAAGATCTGTTTTTACATTTAGGCTAGCATTCTTAAGCTCTGACATCATGTTTACAATGTATATAAACACACCTTTCAGACAAGGTGAAAAAAAGACAGCCCATGTCCATGGTGACAGAAGTGTATGGGCTGAAAACCACACATTTTTCATCATGATGCACAGACATTTTTTGGGGTGGGGTAAAGGGTGCAGGAGCCAGAGTAGGCAAAGGTGTGTATTAAATGGGAGGAGAGAGCTGGCCGAGAAATGACAAACGTTGGAAAGAGTTGAGCCTCCGCGATGCACGCAAACAGTGATACAGATAACGCAAGCGTATTTGTCTGGCTATGATGAATGCATGGCCACTTAAATGTGGGTCAATAACGCGGAAAATGTTGCCTGAGGGTAACTGGAAAGAAACATCTGGTTCGGCTGAGCGCTTACAGATACTAGGAGGCTCATCCAGCTCCACTGTCCACATGCTTTAGCCAGACAGGAAGAGGACGGAAGGGGACTGGGCTGAGGCTGAGTTCAGTGGTTAAAAGGGCACATGTGACAGCCGCGGAGCTGAGGATCAAAGCCCTCATGTTACGCTGGGAGACAACTTTGGGAGACAGATTTAATAAACAAGCATTTCTTACATGAGAGGCCAATTAGATTCAGACTGTAAGCACACACAGTGATTCAATAATATTTATGAGATATGATGATGTTATAAGTGTTCTGAGTAATCTAAAATCCCACAAACACCCCAAATGTGCACAAACACATTTCATTTTCTTCATTGACTTCTATGTGTATTCATCAATCTATTCATTTCATCCTGATGTCTAATTGTTGATATCTGACATTTGTCAGTGCCTGTCTCTGCTGCAGAAAACCTACCCTGTGTGACTGGGAGATTGTGAAACTGAGCTCAGCTGAACAACAAAGTTCTTAGAAGGTTCATTTGAACTTGCTTCTACGTGACCATCACCCAAAAATTCCCTCCCCAGCCAAAAACAAACAAAAAGAAAACATGCTTCCTCCAGAGCCTCAGCTGCACTCTCCACCCTTGCCTGTCAGGCAGAATCCTGTCACTGCATGGCTTCTGGCAGGCGGCTGGCTCTGCTCCGTACTGTGTCACTTTGCTCAGTTTACTCACGTTGCTCAGTTCGTTCGTTCGTTCGTTCGTTCGTTCGTTCGTTAGCTCGCTCACTCACCTTCGCACGTCTCAGAGTCCTGCCTAAAGAGATACCCCTTTGGGCAGGTGCAGCTGTAGCTTCCCGGAACGTTCCGGCACAGGCCGTTGTCACACAGCAGCCGGTTCACCAGGCATTCGTCAATGTCTGCGGAGGCAAGGAGAGGAGACAGGGGGAAAGGGCTTTAGTGTTCCGTGCTCACACCTCTGAGAAAACCTCACACACAGAAGGACCAAACGCTGTCAGCCCGCTCTGAAACTGGACATAAAGCAAGATGGAAAATTCAACAAACACTATTATTCTCTTCAGCTATAAAAGGCATGGGATTGTGGATATATTTCGATTACAAGACACCACAAGACTAGATGTGGTGACATGTATCCCGCAAGATAAACTACTCGGTGGAAAGGCTCTAGAATCCAAACAAAATGTCCTCGGGTCTGTGCCAAATGGGAGAGCACTCATTAGCATTTCTGTGGTATTATAAAAAGGGTAAAAGTATACGTTACATCGTTTGATGTATTACACCATTATAATCAATTAGACACACTGACTCATTAAGTGTCCATAATTCATCAAAACAGCAGAATCAAATCTCATCTAAACAGTTGTCTTGTGTACTCTCTGTACTCTCTATTTGCACAGACTAAGTAATCGTTTATTTTCCCTGAACTGTCACCATGTCTTCTTTGGTTGTTAAAAGTTCAGTTCCCAGTGGAACTGGGATCACGCTGCCTGCACCAACTCACAGTCAAACAGAGAAGCGTAGCAGCTTGGGGAAGTCAGATATAATTGCACTCGGGGAAAAATAGCCTATAAAACTCTCTTCATGGAACATAAAGAGAAGCTGGAGCCCCTCATTGCAGCTGCAGTCGTTACCAAGAATCAGAAAAATGCCACTTGGAATTTACGGCGCTCTTTTAAAAGCTTCGAGCGGGCTGTTTAAGAGGAGTCCCACATTTCCCAGGCACGATGGGAGAACTGACGGAACTCAGCGTGAGACAACACGCGAACAGTCCAGTATCCTTTAACACGATGTTTGTTTGCTTTTCTTCCTGTTAAAAGTTTTTTTTTTTTGTTCCATGCGGATGTGCTGTTGAACGCGATCCCAATGACTTTTGTTCTCTGAGTGGAATCTGCTGCGTCTGGGAGACCTTTGGCTTGATGGATCATTTTAGTGTGCTGCTGTTGCTTATTCTATCACTGGCGGTTGAGGCCCACATCTTCACGTTTACAGTACTGGATACAGGCACGACTAAAATATGTCTCTGTATCTGCGTCTCCCTGTCAACGGCCCCCCCAAACATACATACAGACACACACACACACACACACACACACACACACACACACACACACACACACACACAAACACAGTCACACAATCACAGAGACACATACGCTGTCCGTCACACACAAACATACACGCACGCACACACATGCAAACTCTCACACAAACACGCACACACACACACACACACACACACACACACACACACACACACACACACACAGACAATGACATCATAACATCTCCCCACTACAAATGAAAAGCCAGTTGGTGTGGTTGTGAAAAGCAGCTGGCTCTCTCTCTCTCCCTGTCCAGTTGGTTCTGGCGAGGCCGTGTCAAGTCTGACTGGTAAATGAGATTGTTTTGACTGGGCAAAGATAGAAGTTGGCCCAGCTCAGGAGGGAGACTGGAGGTTCTGGGCCTCATGTCTGTGCTCCCAGGGTTCAGTGTTTGAACAAAGGGGTGGGGTGGGGTGGGGTTGGGGGTGGGGGGGGGGGGGGGGGGGGGGGGGAGAAGAACTTCTAAATCTGATGCACTGCATATGGGGCCACTTGCAGAGTGAAATGAAAGTCTGAAAATGTTCACTACAGGATCAGTGTTCATGTTCATGTTCAGGGATATTGTGAAGTATTTAAAGCCGGATAATCTTATTATTTTATTACAAGGGAATGTTTTATAGGGCACTGAGGTCTCTCCGGAGAAAAAAAGAAAGTTCCAGTCACTACTTTCCGGTAACACATTTTCAAGTGATCACATCATCCTAGAGCGAGTGTGAGTAAGACGGTAAACATGCTCGGGTTCCTGTCAGTGTGACACAGACGTACGGGAACACTCCTCCACACTCAGCGTTTTGTTTTGTTTTGTTTTGTTTCGGCAGCCGGTGGACTCACCCACACAGTTCCTGCCGCTGCCGTCGGTCTCGTAGCCCACGTTACAGATGCAGCGGTAGCTCCCCCTCAGGTTCTCACACACGCCGTTAGCACAGATGTCAGGGTCCAGCGCACACTCATTAATATCTGCTCACGACAACACAACACAATGGCGACAACACAGTACAGGTACGTACGTCTCAGGTAAAGCCACAAATGATAAATGACAAAACAGCAACTTTTTCAATCAGACCAGAATAAAATGGAGAACATATCATAGATATAAACAACATATGATAAGAACATATCATTGAGATGAGCATTTATCAGAACATATGATAAGAACATATCATAGATATGAGCATATATAAGAGCATATGATAAGAACATATAGATATTTACATATATTAGAACATATGATAAGAAAATATCATAGATATGAACAAATATTACAACATATGATAAGAACATATCATAGA
>NC_045163.1:12590396-12605396 GCF_900700415.2 Clupea harengus | reverse complement strand
AAATATGGGTTCAATTTTGTGGCAATAGACATGACGATGGAATGCAGACCTTTATTGTGCTCGAAACTTCTTTTTCAAAAAAAGCATCTGATGAATTGCATTGATGTAATTAAAGGCAGTGTAATGTAACTGAGCCTGATCTGGCTTGTGTCAGCTCTCTGCTGTCAGATTAAGGGCTGCTGTGTCACCTATGCAGGTTTGCTTGGTCGGGGTCCTGAGGAAGCCAGTGTGGCACTTGCAGTAGTAGGAGCCGGGGGTGTTGACGCAGTCTCCATTAGAGCAGGGGTCTGAGGCGCACTCGTCGAAATCTGACCGGGACACACACATAATGAGCACGGTGAAACACTGTGTGTGTGTGTGTGTGTGTGTGTGTGTGTGTGTGTGTGTGTGTGTGTGTGTGTGTGTGTGTGTGCGTGCGTGTGCGTGTGTGTGTGTGCATGTGTGTGTGTGTGTGTGTGTGTGTGTCAGTGAGTAAACGAGAGAGTGTTGTTGAGTGTATGTGTGCTGTACTCGCTTACACAGTAAATTCAAAAGGCCACAGTAACATTGTCTGCTTGACACATGAGCAGAAGTCTTAGGTTTGCTTTCTACGCAGCTTGAGTATGAAAAGGGAAAAACTAGTGAAGAATACTAGTAAAGATATGTCAAGAAACAGGGCTAAAATACTAGGAAATTCTTAACACGATAAGTCATAAAAACATTATTCATGGGAATCGGTATCTTTCTAAAGAGAAGCTCGGTCAAGTAAAGTGACGCGGTGCCTGAACTTACCCATACAGTCTCCTCTGCCATCCAGCATGTAGCCTTTGTTACATTCGCAGCGGTAGCTCGACGCCACGGGGATGCAGTGCCCGTTTATGCAGACATTGGGCACCTGCCTGCAGTAGTCCGCCGTGTGGTTCAGGGTGGCTGAGGGGGAGGTGGAGGTGGCACAGTGTGACTTAACCAACACAGCACAGTTGCCTTAATACATCTACCAACCTTTACACTCTATGAACAATACAGTGGCATTTATACAAATAAATAGAAACTATATAGATGTCTCAAAGGTGCCACAAGGCTCTGTGTAGGAACTGCACCCAATGTCAACACAAAATTGCCCTTACAATGTTTATTGAGCTATTTTTGTGATATGACTGAACTAACTTGAATATTGAAAGGATGGTTTGTACCTTCCATAGGATACACTGCATGGGTGTACTTCCTGGACCTGCTCAGCACACAGTTACTCACCATAGTCAGGCTGCTGGGGTATTTTGTGACCGTTGCCATTGATGGGGTGCCTCCTGTTGCTATTTCCATTCTCTGGGGTCTGGGGGTAGGGGTGTCCATTTCCATTGACTCTGCGGCCGTTGATCGTAGGGTCGTACTCTGGGGCCTGGGGGTATGGCACTCGGCCGCCCACGATCACTGGATCCCCCTCGGGGTATGGTCTTACCGGAGCTCCCTCCTGACACAGCCTCTGGTACGCCTCTACAGAGTGGACACAACAAAAGGGCTAGTCAGTATCTAGGACAGGTTTCACTCACATACGGCTCACATACGGCCTAGTCGATTAGTACCGTCTTTTGCAGGCTTTGTTGACCTGTTTTATTTGTGAATTTTTGTCTGCTAAAGAATGTTTAAGGCCATTGAAATAAAGCAAACTGCATGATGTTGCATTGAATGTAAATCAAATGTACTGAATAGAATTTCCTAATTCATTAAATGGGATTAAAATGAGTCATTAAAAATGACTGGACTGAGCTTAACTGACTGTGCATGAATTGTTATTAGTTAATCGGTTGGAATCTAATTGACATGAATTCTAGTCACCACTCTTATATACAAATTGCTGGATATTTATAACTGATACTGCAGATCCACGCAGCGCTGGCCCCAAATTCCAGCCCATTATCCTCCATTACCGCTCAAAACAGAACTGATCCTAGACCTGCTGCGCACAGCACCGGCATACACTTAGTAAGTGGCCCCTAAATCAGATCATGGGAATGACGGCACAATGGCTGCAGAAAATAGGTCAGGCCTCGGAGGGGAGATGAGGTGAGCATGTGCCACGGAGGGGCGATCCCCGCAGAGGGGAAGGGTGGGTGGCCTGCCTGCCTGCCTGCCTGCCTGCCTGCCTGCCTGCCTGCCTGCCTGCCTGCCTGCCTGCTGATCGGCCAGACGGCCCTCTATCCCGTGAGCTCCAGAGTTCTGGGGCGCGTGCCAACAAGGGAAATGGGTAGCGTGCCAGGGCCCTTCTCCATCATCCGCCTGCCAGCCAGCCAGAGCATGGCTGACATAACCAAGACACAAAGCAGGGTGGAGAGGAGAGGAGAGGAGAGGAGAGGAGGAGAGCAGGCCATCATTTACCAGCCTGACAAGGCCCCGAACACACAGGTTCTCGTCTGCTGCGTACGAGCAGAGTGCTGGCTATTTATAGGAGAGATTGTGCAGCTGCTCGGTGCAGCTGAGGTTACTGTGGGCAGGTGTGGATGGAGGGGAGCTGGAGAGGAACTGTTATCCAGCAGTCGTACAAATTCAGCACAGTTTCTATTGCTTTTGCGCTTACAAAAGCCCTGATCAGTAAACGTGCTGAGAAAAGTAAAACGTGGTCTGGCTAGCTGTTAAGCCAGAAACTGTTTAAAAAGCTACTTATTTTAACTCTTTATGTGCAGCACAAAGTTTAAAACACCATGAAAAATATCACTTATTGTATCACTTGCTACACATTATGATATACTCTTATATTATATTATATAATATTGTACACATATTTAGACCCCTTACTGGTTAACTGAGCTATTCCCACTATCCTTTTGGGATTCTACCTGGAAACATTTCTTGAAAGGCCCTTAACAGAGACCCATTAAGAATTCCTTGGCTGTCTGCTCCCGAGCAATTTTCAGCTTTTCGGCAAGGGTATCAGAATTCTTTTCAGCTTTGAAGAAACCTCCTTTTTTGCCAACAGAAATTCTTCATGCATGAAGCCTTTTCACAGAAACATAAGTTTCAAAACCCAGCATGCCGAGTGAGATAGTTTGAATCCTCCAGTCAGCTAGGTACCTGCAAATCTCTTACGCTGAGAGTGAACGTTTTCTCGCCTCCTGTGGCCCAACTAGTAGTTTTTTCTCTATGGCACTATGGCACTGTTTGGGAGCAGATGCACTAATGTAACTGTGTACCTATATACCTACACTGTATACATATGAACTGTACACCTGTACTCTAAATCCGTTTGGATAAAAGTGTCTGCTAAATCAATGTATGTAAATAAATGTCTGAATAAAATGTCTGTAAATGGTAATGTAAACATGTGAGAGGGGATTCTAACGCAAATGTAACCCTGTGGTTTGAAGTAGCTTTGGGTAAAACAGTTTGCTAAATGAATGGCCGTAAGCGTAGGTGTAAACGTGATTGTAAACAGGCACGGGGTGACTCACCAGATCCCGGGACGGGGCAGAGTTCTGGCAGGTTGCCTCTGGCCCAGCAGCGGCCGGCGTCACAACAGCACTGAGCCTTACTGTAGCGGCCCGGCAGCTCCTGGGTGCAGCGCCCGCTCAGCAGACCAGAGAAACACAGGCCCGAGTGCTGGTCTGAGGGAGGACATAACATTACATACAAAACATTAAACACACACACTTCACACATACTACTAAACACATATGTACACACAGAGAAACACAGGCCCGAGTGCTGGTCTGAGGGAGGACATAACATTACATACAAAACACTACACACACACACTTCACACATACTACTAAACACATATGTACACACAGAGAAACACAGGCCCGAGTTCTGGTCTGAGGGAGGACATAACATTACATACAAAACATTACAATAGACATGACATACATCAGACATACAGTTCATACACACTAGTAAACACATGTGTACACATAGTTCCATGCACACACACACACACATCAAAATGCAGGTCATGCCCGCACTGATGCACACAAAAAACATGTAGATTATACACAGAATAAAAATGGTTTCCTAATGTTGATTGTAATGAATAAGCAAGTGATGCTACCTTGGATCAGAGCATAAAAGTTAGTACATATCAACTGGATTATTTCTTATCTTTAGTAAATTAGTAACACTATGGATACACAGAAGAAAAGACAGCAGCTACTGTACATGATCTTTGAAATAAACATGCTACATGCTATATAAACTATCCGCTGCAATAGCAGTTTGACTAACCCAACACATGGGAATCATTCAGGTCAAACCCCCAGATTACTCCCAACTTTAACACTACAGTAAAATGCTACAGTGCTGGATGAAACTGGTATGTAAGCAGACACAATCCAGATCTGCGGTTCACCACAAAGTGATTTGACCCCTTGTAATCCCCCCCTCATGTTTGGCCCGGTGGCCCTTCTTTTTTGGGGTGTGTGTGGGGTGGTGGTCTGGCCTTTGCGTTTTGTTGTGAAAACAGACAGCGGCGTTTGGCTGCCAGCACTCCTAGAGGGGCCTGCATGCTGGGACAGAGCTGTGAAATCTCACAGAATTCTGTCAGAGACACAGAAGGCCAGGGGTCAACACAGGTCCGGGTCATAACATGCACATACACACTGCACACACACACACACACACACACACACATTGTCTTTCACTCTCCCTCACACACACACACATATACTCTCTCTCTCACACACACACAATCACATCCACATTCGCTCATGGATGCACACACACACGCACACACACATCCACATTCGCTCATAGATGCACCCATACACACTCTCTCTCTCTTACACACGCACATACTTTCTCTGTTTCTCTCTCTCACACACACGTGCGCACACGCACATACACACATTCTCTCAAACTGCGTTTTACTCCTTACACCTTAATCCTTTTTCCTTGAAAGTCTCTCTTTCCTTCTTTCTATTTATTTTAATTCACTGCATTCCTCTTTCTCTCTCCTCTTCCATCACACTTCCTCCTACAAACGGGCCCACTATCTGTTCTCTGTGAGAGAAGAAACAGAGAGGAAGAGAAGAAGAAGAAGAAGAAGAAGAGAAGAAGTGAGAAAGAAGACAAAAAAGGGCAGGAAAGGGTAGAGTAAAGCAGAGCAGAGAACTGGAGAGAATATGAGGAGAGAGAGGAGAGAGCAGCCAGTGAACCTCTCAACACAAGGCTTTATGGGGCTGCATATTTCCACAGTGTGGTGTGAACGGCAGGGAGGCTGAGAGAGAGAGAGAGAGGGGAAAAGAGGTAGCGGGACAGCAAGGGAGACACAAGCAAATGCGAAAAAGAGCAACACAAAGAGATCGGAAGTTTGAGACAGATAGAAGTAGTTAGACAGGGAGCGCTTGAGAGTGAAAGAGAGAAAGAAAAGAGAGATGTAAAGAAGGAGTGAGAAAGAGAGCGAGAGTGTGCGTCTGTGTGAAAGAGGGCAGTGAGAGAGAGAGAGAGGGAGAAAGTGTCTTAGGCAGTACAGTAACAGTATGTAGGTCAGGCAGGCACTTCCAAGGCACTCATCCTGTCCCAGTATCCGCAGCCAGAGGGCCTGTTTGCACGTGTGGCTCTGTGGGCAGCTCATGAAAGGCTGGCGGCTTTTAGCGTGTCTCTCTCTCTCTCTCTCTCTCTCTCTCTCTCTCTCTCTCTCTCTCTCTCTCTCTCTTTCTCTCTCTCTCTCTCTCTGTCTTTCCTCCTCAGAGGCAGACGCCAAAGCAGGAAGTACACACTAAGAGACCAAAGTACAGGAGGATGAGTCTCACCCTCCTCGGCTTTACTGCAGACTTAGCCTTTAGTTACGCTAATTCTGAAGCGTTTCAAGTTATATTACAGAGAGAGAGAGAGAGGAGAGATAGATAGATAGCTAAAGGGAGAGAGAGAGACATAAAGTGTGAGAAAGAAATTTGAGAAGTTGGATTCTTACTGAAACACAAGACATCCGACCACCTTTCCACCCTCCACAATTATTCTATGTCAAAAATTATTTATGACTCAAAAATGGCTCAAAGGCTTATTTCTAAAATGACCAGAAAATGGAATTGGAGGGAAAACCTTTACATTTACATTTTACATTTAGTCATTTAGCAGACGCTTTTATCCAAAGCGACTTACATATGTGTGACTTACAATGTATACACATTTTACATTTACACTGATGGCACACTGCACATCAGGAGCAATTAGGGGTTCAGTGTCTTGCTCAAGGACGCTTAGACAGGGAATCGAACTAGCAACCTTCTGATTACTAACCGACTTCTCTACCTCCTGTACCACTGTCGCCTTTGACACCAAGAAATCTAGTATGAAAATAATAAATATGCTCACATAAATCTCTCAGACAGAAATGTTCCCTAAACAAGTGTTAGACAACGAGTGTTAGACAAGTTTGTCCACTAAGCCCCACCCTATTCAAGCTTCATATAAATGAAAAGGCCAAAACACTGAATAGCTCCAGCTCCAGGCATTCTCCTAAACCAGTCAGAGGTTAAGTGCCTTTTATGTGCAGATTACTTTGTCCTAATGTGCTAAACTGAAGAAGGATTACAACAGCTTCTTCAAATGTTAGACACATTTTGTTTGAGTTGGACCCTGAAAAAAAATATGCCAAAAACTAAATTCATGGGTTTCCTAAATAGAACCAGGTGCCAGGGAAACAAGTTTAACTTTCAAATAGACAACACAGTCCTTCAACACGCACAGTAATACACCTGTCTAGGCCTAACAATTAGTTCTACAGGTAATTTCAATCTGGCCAAAAATAAGTTAAAAGATAAAGCAATGACAGTTTTCCACACAATCAAAAGAACAATAAACATGAATGAAACAGAATTCCTATAACAATATAATTGAACCAAATGCAATAAACGGAGGTACGGGGACCATTAGAAACTCAAGAATTTGACAATTCGGAAAAAGAACTCACTGAAACTGTGTTGCCATTAAGGCAAAATATTTACGGGACTTTTAATTTGACAAGCTGTCCGGGAGTTTTGGGGTTAGAAACGGCCATTTTCCGGTAGAGTAGAAAGTAAACGGACAATGTATGCACGTCAATTCCATCGGTTGTCAGCACTAGAGGCAATGTCGTAAGTACAATGTCATTTTTATGTTAATAAGTTAATGTTAAACTACTGTTTAAAAAGGAAGGACTACACATAGTTACAACGTTTTATTTACATATATTTACAGGTATATTCTATTACGAAATGTATGCTAAAATAGTCCAACTTTATTCCTTTGTTACAGTTTTCACTCTGTCATGTAAGCTGATGTTTGAAGCCACAGTAAATAACAAGTAAACGTTCACTACGACTCGTCGTCATTTTGCATCAGAGTTTAGCTGGTTGTATAGCTATAGTTGCTACACTGCAGTGAGGACAACACAGTGAAAAGACAGAGAAGTTAGTGTTGAACTTCCTGGCAAGATGGACACAAAAAGTGCTAAGGCTTCTGTAGCGAGTGGAAGGAGTTCTCGTTCATCTGCATCATCCAACAGTGCTCTAATCCACGCACGTGCAAAAGCAGCAGCTGCTAAAGTACGCGCTACATATGCAGACAAAGAAGCTAAAGCTAAAATTGACAAAGCAGCTAAAGAGGCTGAATCACAGTTAGAGAGAGTAAGAAGAGAGACTGAGCTTGAGACACTCGCCATGTGCCGTGAAGCAGCAGCTGCTGAAGCCGAAGTAGCTGTTTGGGAATCAGCTCACACAATGGAGAGATGTATTCTGTTGGATGAAACAGGCCCATCAGAAGAAGATAAAATAGAGCGGACAAGCAAATACGTTCAAGCTCATTTTGCCCCAACTAGCTCCCCAGAGCGAGCAGCTACAAAGGCTAGTCCTCAGACATTTCAGCCTGCTACAGCTGCCACTCTCTGTTTCAGTCCAAACAACCCCTTTTCTTCATACTGGCAGGTTCCTGCCACCACAGGCTAATAACACCGGTAATGTGGACTTAGTAGTAGATGGCCCAGACTATGCTTATGTTCCACCAGCAGTCAAACTGTCAGACATATTTGACATAGAGGATGCTCAGGTAAATTCAAAAACATTTCACACTGACTTGAATGTTTCTGCTCCGCACTTTTTCCCTCAGCTGAAAACTGACCAAAGTGTGCGCACGACTGAACATCTCGCGCAATATTTAGCTCGACGTGACCTGGTGAGTACAAGCTTGTATGAGTTTGATGATCAACCTGAAAATTATCGTGCTTGGCAGTCTTCATATAAAAATGCTACCCAAGGCCTGGGTCTCACTGCTACCGAGGAGCTGGACTTAATGACTCGATGGCTTGGCAAAGAATCCAGCAACCAAGTGAAACGCTTACGTTCAGTGCACATAGCAAGTCCAGACATAGCACTCAGGAAAGCCTGGGAACGTCTTCAGGACTGTTACGCAGCGCCAGAGGTAGTTGAAAAGGCCCTCTTCACTCGACTTGACAAATTCCCTAGGCTTTCGGTGAAAGAAAATCTGAAGCTAAGGGAGCTAGCAGATCTGCTGATGGAAGTTCAGTGTACTAAAGAAGACGGCTACCTTCCAGGTTTGTCCTACCTGGATACTGCATTGAACCTATAGTAGCCAAGCTGCCTTATGGACTTCAGGAAAAATGGATCTCTGCGGGTTCAAGGTATAAAGAAGGAAATGGAGGACGGTTTCCACCATTTGAGCTCTTTACTAGGTTCATGTGCTATGAGGCAAAGAAAAGAAATGATCCCAGCTTTGCTTTTTTAAATGCCAGTGGGCCTTCTTTGAAGGCTGAAAGTTCCCATTTTAATAGCACCAAGAACCCCATTGCAGTTCATAAGACCAATGTCTCCCCAGAGTTAAGCACTTCCAGTGATCCAAATAAGAGCTGCCCAATACACGCAAAGCCACATCCACTGAACAAATGCAAAGTGTTTAGAGCCAAAGATCTTCAAGACAGGAAAGACTTTCTGAAAGAGAGAGGATTCTGCTTTAGGTGCTGTGGCTCTAATAGTCATGTGGCGAGGGACTGCACTGCATCAGTGAAATGTTCTGAGTGTGACAGCACAAGACATGTCTCAGCTATGCATCCGGGTCCTGCACCACAAAACACGGCTCCTGCACCCTCGTCACAGAATGGTGGGAAGGGAGAAGAGGACGACGACAGCACGGATGTCGTCAGCTCAAATTGTACTGAAGTATGTGGTGCAGGACAAGTGGGGCGGTCATGTTCCAAGATATGCCTAGGAAAGGTGTATCACAAGAGCTGTCCAGATAAAGCCATCAAGGCATATATTGTTTTAGATGACCAAAGCAACCGGTCATTGGCGAGGTCCAGTTTCTTTGACCTGTTCAACTTTCAGTGTGAGTCGTATCCTTACCTACTGAGAACATGTTCCGGCACAGTAGAAACGTTTGGCAGAAGGGCTGAAGATTTTATGGTCGAAGCACTCAATGGGAAGGTTACAATCCCTCTCCCACCGCCGCTCTACATCAACCTCACCTCGTCAAAGTAGCAGAACACATCCCAGAGTTGGACCCCACTGCTGAGATCCTCCTGCTGCTTGGTAGAGACATAATTAGAGCGCACAAGGTAAGGGAACAAATAAACGGCCCTCTCAACGCCCCCTTTGCTCAACGCCTTGACCTAGGCTGGGTGTTGGTTGGAGAGGTATGCCTAGGTAATGCACACAAACCAAATGTCAGCACTTACAAGACAACAGTGTTTGATTGTCGTCGGCCTTCGCTCCTCCAACCGTGCACAAGCTTTTTGCATGTCAGAGAAGAGCATCATGGCAAAGAGCCTAGGAACAGTGTCTTAGGGCCCAGCAGGGCTAAAGAAGATCGGCTGGGGCAAAATGCATTTGATCGCACCGAAGAAGACAACAAGCTGGCACCTTCAGTTGAAGATGAGACCTTCTTGAGAATAATGGACAAAGAGGTCTACAGAAATGATTCACACAGTTGGGTCGCTCCGTTACCGTTCAGGCAACCTAGACAACGGTTGCCTAACAACCGTGATCAAGCACTTAAACGGTTTAAATCACTTCAACACAACCTGAGGAGGAGGCCAGAGATAGAACATCAATATGTGGCATTCATGGGTAAATTGCTGGAAAATGACCATGCTGAGGTGGCGCCAGGACTAAGGGAAGCCGAAGAGTGCTGGTACTTACCAAGCTTTGCCGTATTTCACCCACAAAAACCTGGTCAAATCAGGGTGGTGTTTGATTCGAGTGCCCAACACTCCGGAATCTCCTTGAATGATGTGCTCTTGACTGGCCCTGATCTTAACAACTCCCTTCTGGGAGTACTCATGCGGTTCCGAAAGGAAAAGGTTGCTGTCATGGCAGATATACAGCAGATGTTTTATTGTTTCCTCGTAGAGGAAAAGCACAGGAACTATCTGAGATTTTTATGGTTCAAGGACAATGATGTGACGAATGAACTACAGGATGAAGGTCCATGTTTTTGGGAATAGCCCATCTCCAGCAGTGGCTATCTACGGGCTTAGAAGAGCCATCAGAGAGGGTGTGCAAAGACATGGAGCAGACACCGTCACCTTCGTCGAACGCCACTTTTATGTTGATGACGGTCTTTGTTCTGTCCCAACTGATGCTGAAGCCATTGACTTGCTGCGTAGGACTCAGGCTTCACTTGCTGGGTCCAACCTCAGGCTCCACAAGTTTGCATCGAACAGTCAGGCTGTCTTGGCGGCCTTCCCAAGTGAGGACTGTGTGGGAGCTGGGAAAGATGTAGACCTCAGTGGAGATGAGTCACCAACTCAACGCAGCTTAGGCCTCCTGTGGGAGATAGCGAGAGACACATTTACCTTCTCTGTGTCAACTGACATTAAGCCTTTTACTCGCCGTGGAGTTCTCTCCATGGTAAACAGTGTTTTTGACCCCTTGGGTTTTTTGGTTCCGGTCACGATCCAAGGAAGAGCCCTTCTCAGAGAGCTGAATTCTGAGACATCAGAGTGGGACACCCCATTACCTGAAGATAAACTAGGCAAATGGGAGGCTTGGCGAAACTCCCTTCAAGAGTTGAAGCACTTCCATATACCAAGGATGTACACAGGCATATCTCTAATCAAGGCCGAACGAGTAGAACTCTGTGTGTTCTGTGATGCTTCTACTAAGGCCATTGGTGCTGTAGCCTATTTGAAGACCATCCAAGAAGACATTGTTGACATTGGATTTGTCATGGGGAAGTCTAAACTTGCTCCTCAATCTGAGCCAACCATACCGAGACTCGAGCTATGTGCAGCGGTTTTGGCTGTGGAAATGGCTGAACTGATTCAGGATGAACTGGACTTGAAGCTAGATTCCACTAAGTTCTACACGGATAGCAAAGTGGTCCTTGGATACATTAACAACCAATCCAGACGGTTTTATGTATATGTCCACAATCGAGTCCAGCGTATTCGCCAGACCACTAATCCTGAACAATGGCACTACTACGTACGAACAGAGGAGAATCCGGCTGATCTTGCATCGAGGTCTGTTCCAGTATCACGCCTCACACAAACGATGTGGTTCAGCAGACCTACCTTTTTGCGTAAGCTCTCCATTCAACCTGAACCTATTCAGTCATTCAGCTTAGTCTCACCAGAAGTAGATGCAGAGATTCGTCCGGATGTGAAGAGCTATGTCACCCAGCTACAGGGAAAAGGTCTCAGCATAGAGCGTTTTGAGAGGTTCTCCAATTTTGACACACTCCAGCAAGCTGTGGCACTCTTAATTCATGTTGCGAGATCTTACAAGTCCCCTAACATCATGGACAAGTGTAAGGGATGGCATAAATGTGAGATGCCTCTCTCTCCGGATGAGCTTTACCAAGCAAGAGAAGTCATCATCAGAGCTGTGCAGAGGAAAGCATTTGAGAAAGAGTTTGAAGCTCTAGAAAGAGACAAGCCAGCTCCTCTAAACAGCTGTCTACATCGTCTCAACCCTATCTTGCGGAATGACCTCATCTGCCTCGGAGGCCGCCTCAAAAACGCAGACGTGGAGATTGAGCAAAGAACCCTGTTATTCTCCCAAAAGAAAACCATGTGTCCTTGCTGCTCATCAGACACCATCATGCCCAAGTAAAACATCAGGGCCGCCATCTAACTGAAGGTGCCGTGAGAGCTGCAGGACTCTGGATCCTGGGAGGTAAGGGGCTCATTAACTCAACTCTTCACAAATGCGTGACTTGTCGCAGACTCAGAGGACGGATGCAGGAGCAACAAATGGCAGATCTGCCACCAGAGCGTCTCAAGGCCTGCCCTCCCTTCACGTATGTGGGGCTGGATGTCTTCGGACCATGGCACATCACTACCAGATGTACAAGAGGGGCGCAGTCCGAGAGCAAGCGGTGGGCCATATTGTTCTGTTGTATGAGCTCCAGGGCAGTTCACATTGAGGTGATTGCCTCAATGGACGCTTCAAGCTGCATCAACGCCTTGAGGCGCTTCTTTGCCATAAGAGGACCAGCCAAACAACTAAGGTCAGATTGTGGTACAAATTTCATTGGGGCCTGCAGAGAACTCAAGATGAGCGCAGAACAACCAGACACCACTGTGCAGAGGTACTTACACCAACAAGGATGTTCCTGGGTGTTTAACCCACCACATGCTTCGCATATGGGTGGTTCATGGGAACGCCTCATTGGAATAGCCAGAAGGATCCTGGATTCAATGCTTCTTGAACATGGCACTCACCTGACCCATGAAGTCTTGTGCACATTAATGGCAGAAGTGGCAGCAATTATGAATGCAAGACCACTAGTTCCAGTTTCAAATGATCCAGAGGATCCATTCATTCTCACAGTATCGATGCTATTAACTCAGAAAGCCGGCGTCCCGCCTCCTCCAGGAGACTTTACAGACAGATACCTCCTCACCAAGCAGTGGAGACAAGTACAAGCCTTGTCCAACATGTTCTGGAGCCGTTGGAGACAAGTGTACTTGTCAACTTTGCACAGCCGGAAGAAATGGACTAAGTCCCACCAAAATCTACAAGAAGGAGACGTCGTCCTTCTCAAAGACAACCAAGCTGTCCGCAACCACTGGCCTTTGGCGGTAATCACAAAAGCTATTCCTGGAGAAGATGGAAAAGTCCGTAAGGTGGAATTGAAGACCACAGATCAAGGACATTCAAAAAACTACCTTAGACCAGTGACAGAACTTGTTTTGCTTCTGAGGAAAGAGTGATGTGTATAAGTTTAGTTAATTCATATTGTTTGTATAATGACCTCACAGAGGACAGGCGGGGAGTGTGTTGCCATTAAGGCAAAATATTTACGGGACTTTTAATTTGTCCGGGAGTTTTGGGGTTAGAAACGGCCATTTCCGGTATGAGTAGAGAAAGTAAACGGGACAATGTATGCACGTCAATATCCATCGGTTGTCAGCACTAGAGGCAATGTCGTAAGTACAATGTCATTTTTATGTCAATAAGTTAATGTTAAACTACTGTTTAAAAAGGAAGGACTACACATTGTTACAACGTTTTATTTACATATATTTACAGGTATATTCTATTACGAAATGTATGCTAAAATAGTCCAACTTTATTCCTTTGTTACAGTTTTCACTCTGTCATGTAAGCTGATGTTTGAAGCCACAGTAAATAACAAGTAAACGTTCACTACGACTCGTCGTCATTTTGCATCAGAGTTTAGCTGGTTGTATAGCTATAGTTGCTACACTGCAATGAGAACAACACAGAAACACTCCAAACACAAATCTATAAAAGTACACTGAAAGGGCACATAGCAACCCCAGACAACTCAACAAGAGCTGCCTCAGGTCAATTACCACTTTTATAACTCAAACCCAAAAGAACTCAAAACAGCGCTATCAAATTTGACCAGCATTCTACCAATTCAACCTTTTTGGTGCCAAGAGCAGAACTTAGAAAAGAGTGCCCTCAGCCAGTTTGTTCTGAAGCTCATTTCTGCCACAAGTAAAAAAAAGTGTCACAGAAAAGCCCTCAGACAATACTGATATGAAAGAGAATACAAATGGCAAAATATTTATCAACTATAAAAGACCCCAAGATGAGGACGGCACACTAAGTACAGACTCATTAACCACACACTGGTCATTGAAAAAGGTCGCCACAGGCAAACGAGGCTACCAAGGGAGAAAGGGATAAGCTCCCTTTGCACACAAGAAGTAGGAATAAAACTATTTGTTCAATTTTTCCTCCCTAAATTCGGGAAAATCACCCCAAATATATGACTCATGACATCAAACCACATAAAACTGAATTGTATATTAGGAGCGGGAGCTAATAGCAACACCAACAGCAGCACGATATGTCACAGCCAGCCATCACTTAAGGGATTACTCCCTTAACAAAAAGTGATTACTATACTCCCTTAATATTTTTTTTTTATCTATGTATTATTTAAATAAAAATAAAAACATTTATAATCATTATTAGATTATTTGTAGGATGTCTTTATTTATTAAATTTATTATATATGCATTTTATTATTACCTACACTTCTCCATGTCATATGTTATATGTATTACATGTTGTTGTATTGTATGTCTATTGCATTGCTTTGGCAATGCTGTTCCACAGTCATGCCAATAAAGCTTGTTTGTTTGAGAGAAGTGGATAAATAGAAAAAGACATGGCCACTGGTGCAGCACAGCCTTTATCAGATGTCAGTTTCTCCAGTTGGGCTCTTTGCCAAGAACTTTCTTCAGCACAAGCCAGGTTTTTAGGAACCCAGCAGACTGGGAGAGAGACTCTATGAGATTTCACTAGTGTGTCAGGGAACCCACACTGGCAGACCACAAGGTAATTGTTGATGTTAAGGTTGTGGTTACAATCAAAAGGGGAACTGATACCGGTGACGGTATTGAACTCGCCATGCTCTCAAGCCACAAACTGACACCGGCGCTTAAAACAGCCATGCCCCCTTCACGTTCACCTTATCGGTCTTGTCAGCCTTCCCTATCAGAAAATCTCACAATCTGTTGCTTTTTACAGCTTTCCAAAGAAGCCCTTTCTATTATCGTGCTGTTTCTTGTAGAGCCCTCACTCCTAAGCCAGCGTGGCTCAGTCGACATATACAATC
>NC_045163.1:12540396-12585396 GCF_900700415.2 Clupea harengus | reverse complement strand
ATTAGCACCCTGGAGCAGGCAGGGTGAAATTCCAGTGAAAGGAAACGTTAGGCTCAATAATGGATGCTAATGCTAGCAGGGGGGGGGCATTGTGGCAGTTAACAATTAGCAGGACAAACAGAAGTGTACAGGAAGACCACAAGACCTGGCTATTTTAGACAGTGCAGAGGTTTCTGTACCTGGGTGAGAAGAGTAAATCTGGGTGTGGGGCTGTCTGTTTGGCGTGAGAGAAAATGTTGAAAATGACAGGCTGCTGCCAAGAGGAATGTGGCTAAGCTGTTTCACTCGCCCACTGACATGTCAGTATCTGAACATAAAAATAAGTGATGCTGAAGGTTTAGTAATATCTGCACTTCAGGGTAAAATTTGCTGAATTTAGCTGATTACTTATAGAAATTAAATATCATACTTGTCTTAATGTCAGTTGCCAGACAGATCGTCGTCATTCAAATGCCTTTTACTGGGACAGCTATGTTAGTGATCATTACATTGAGTTCAACTTTCAACAAAGATCAGTTTTGTTTTCTGGTTTTGGATCAGTTGTTGTGCTCTAGTGTTATATTCAACTTTTACTATAAAAAAATATACATGCAAGGGTGTGTGTGTTTCAGGTTTTTTCCCATGCCTTTAATAACAGTCCAAAAAGCAGTTCCTAACACCCACCGTCTGTCTGTCAGCAGAGACAGCTGTGTGTATGAAACCAACGTACTCATTCAAGGCCTCATTTTAGACCTCATTTTAGAAAAAAACAGATTTAGCAGTGCATTCCCCACAGGTAACATCAACCGTGTCCTGGCGACGTGGGAATGACGACCTGTTTGTTTGGACTTAATTTGATTTAAACCTTGTCAAACTGACAGCTTGTCATTGCATGAGTCCTATTCTTTGTTTACTTTCATCTCAACAGCACATCGATTATGTCACCACCGCTATGCTCATTACTGTTATATCAACAACCTGGTAGGGAGATGTTCTGGAAAATAGAAAATGAGCACATTCCCATAACCATCTGTGCTTAGCCAGTAAACGTCACAGGGCCTGACTACATTAAAACACTAATAACTTTATATCAGGTGTAAGTATGAAAATGCTATGGTTTCTTGCCTTGACACTGTTATCATGTATCCATATTTATAACCCATATATTACCATATATGAATGAATATAGCACCAGCATGATCACTGGAGTTTATATTAAGCCTAACCTGTGTCTCTGTGTTTATTATATTTATTAAATATATATATTTGGTTGTTTGTTATATTAAGCCTAACCCAAGCCTAATTATATTATATTAAGCCTAAGTCTTTCTACCTCTACAAAGTGCCTTTGATGCAACCTTGGGATATCACTTCGGCGTCACTCACCTTCACATTTCTGATTGATCTCGTTCTGACGATGTCCGGCTGGGCACTTGCACTCGTACGAGCCCACGGTGTTAATGCAGTTCCCTCCTTGGCACAGCCCTGGAATGGCCTGGCACTCGTCAACATCTGGGCACGCAAAGAGAAAAACGTATAAACAATCACGACAACATCTGGAAGCTACCACCAGCAGCACATTAATGTCACAACTGCCGTCCGCCAAGTGACACAAACACAGACACGGACAGCAAAAAAGCTACAGTGACTGTGACGTTCGTTTCAGAGTTGGTGTAAATGAGCCTGCTTTGCTTTTGAAAATAAACCATCAAAAACTTTGCTTTCTGCAGCACTTCCCCTTATGTTTTGCTATGGCGCTCATGATTTTAACAGCTTCAGTGTAGGAAAATTCTACTTCTCTTTCGCCGGCCTGCCAAGCACATAAAACAAGAGTTGAGAGCTGCTAAATTTAACAGAGGCAGTTTGGCTTTAACCAGCAAATCACTGCTTTGTCTCACACAAACACCTGGACCTCGATGTTCAACCAATGCAGCGCTTACTGTACTGTTCTTCTGTTATGATACCCTTTGCTTCTATGTGGCTTGCTAATAGAGCCCCCATACTTTGCTGGATCTTGAGTGCTCAGCTGGTTCTGTGGTGTCATTGTGTGTGGAGAGTGATCCAGTGGGTTGCGTGACTTCCTGTATCCCTCTGGACGGAGCCATGACCTACCCCCTGAAGAAGGCATTTTTTTTTTTTTGCCGAAACCACTTAAAGAGGAAGCCGACGCTCCGCAGTGACAATATGAGCCATGGACAGAAGCAGCATTCACAGGGCTTTAATATATCCTCCCTCTGCCCACACCCCAGAGGGAAGAAGGGCCCCTTGTGTGACAGACTGTAGGAGGGTGGTGGAGAGACAGAGCGAAGGAGAGAAAGGGAGAAAGAGAGAAGAAGCAAGAAAGAGAGAGGGAGTAGGTCAGGGAGGTGTGTGTGTGTGTGTGTGTGTGTGTGAGAGAGAGAGAGAGAGAGAGAGACAGCTTGAGAGAAATGTGTGCATACACCACTGTTAAATTGAAAAGCATGCTTAATGCATGTGAATCTGAGCTTCACTTTTAAAAAAATTCCACCCTCAGAGTAAAACAAAGAAGGTCTCTTGTTTTCCCAGCCAGGTTATTTGTGGACTAAAATATTTAGATTTCATGGACATCTCCACGTGCTGGAACACTGCACAGGAGCAGCACTAATGCTAACAGCACAGACCCCCGAGGAGGGGAAGGGAGGGGGAAATGCACAAGTAGGTGCTATCTCTTACTCAGCTTCACCTCACAGATCTGGCAGCCACAAGACACAGAGCCACACTCTTTCTCTCTCCTTCTCTCTCACTCTCTCTTCCCGGAGGACGACTGAGGGAGAGGAGGAGAGATGAGGTCACAGGAAAGACTAAAAGGATTTGGTCCCTGTTTCAGCAGAAATCTTTCCCTCTCGCTCTCCCTCACTCTCTCTCTCTCTTACTCTTTCAATCGAATGCTCTCTTTCTCTCTCAGAATCCCTAACATGCAGTATTGCCCAAGCATTTAACATAATTCAATTCTACTTATTTTAAAATAAGAAATTCATAAATGAAATCACTACCAAAATTGAGTTTTGTCATTAACTCACTGGTGTGTGCACATACATTCCTCTCCACTCTCCTTTCAGACTTTCTATGTGTATATGATGTTGTCTCTCCTCAAAATGTCATATCACAAAATGCAATATTCTGTTCTAACCATGTAAAAATAGGTCTGACGATTTCTCTAACTGTAGTGTGCTTGGCAGGTCTGAGCTTCATCCAAGCGGAGCTCAGTGTTTGATCAGTCAGAAGAAAGCCATTGCTTACTGTGTTTATGGACCAGATAACACTGCCTTTTGGTTTAGTGGTGCTGTTTTACATGGTGGAAAAGCAACACAACAATGTCCTTTCCTTGAATATTTTTTGCATTTCATTTTTGAGTTGAGAGGAGAGGAGATGCCTGGGTCTTTGGGTGTGAAGGGTATTGTGACAGAGAGTGCACTTATTTGAATAGCTAGACTTTTTACGGGCTTCGTGAATATTTCCATCAATGGGTACTCTCATTAACACTAAATAATTACAGATTTTGAGTTAGCATTAAACAAAACATATCACTACGATACATACTAACGCTATGTCAGCAACTTGAATGAGATCAGAGACCGTTCTCATTTACTGTACCCAAATAGAAAAAGAGGGGTCAGTTGAGTTCTTAATGGCAAAATTTCAATTTGGCAGAGCTGGAATTCTGAACATGCCTATCTATGGAACATGCACACGATTACAAAACATTAATTCTTTAAAGCTGCTCAGCCACAGCCGCAGCCACAACAGAAAAGTACATTCATACTTCTCCTCAACTAAAAAAAAAAAATTAAGACATTTAATTGTGTGCCTAATTATGCTGGCCCTGATGAAAAAAAATTGAAGTCAGTCACATCCTGTGTGTCTGGCCAAGCGGTGATTTCACTCCTGCAGGAAACGTGCCTAAATGGCTACACCTGAGCACTAATTAGGAAGTAAATAAATCCTGTCACATCCCTGGCCTGTTTGTGTGTTGTTTGTCAACCCTCACCAATATGCTAAAGATTACCCCAAAGCTATTCCAGATGGGGATTGGTGCCAGTTTTGGTGATAAGGTCTGGCAGCGGATAAAAAAAAAAAAGGTGGCTTTCCAGACAGGTTTGAGCTCCGATAAATTGCTCCAATATGTTGACAGCAGTTTTGTATGGCCGCCATCTACCCTCTCCACTGAAAGCGCTGCCAGTTGGTCTGTACGGGGGGCATCTGAGTTCTGGTCAGTCTCTTGGAATTGGCAGCGAGAGGACTAGAAAGGCAGTAGAGACAGCAAGAGAGAGAGAAAGACAGAAAGAAGGAAGAGACATTTGAGGGGAAAAAAGCAGTTTGTGAGAGCCAGAGGCAGTGTGTGTGTGTGTGTGTAGCTGTGTGAATGTGTGTGTGTGTGTGTGTGTGTGTATGTAGCTGTGTGAGTGTGTGTGTGTGAGAGAGAGAGAGAGAGACAGAGAGATATAGGAAAAGTGCTGGAATATGGAAAGATAGAGAGAAAGGAGAACAGAGAGAAGAAGAAGGAGAGGCCCTTCCTCACAGTCCGTCAATGTTTCCAGTACCACTCCACAGAGAAGATATAGAATAGAAGAAAAGAAAACTGACGCCGTCTTGAACTGATTGAGGCGTTTTGCTCGACTGGAAAGCGTCGAGAGTGTTTGTGGTTCCTCATCTCAAACCCATCACAGCTTGTTCACTCCAGAGTGTTTTGATCTGATGTGTTTTTCAGGGGCTTAATTAGGCCACAAACAAAATTCCGTTTGTCTGTGATCGTGACGAGCCCGCACCGAACAACGTCCAACAACAACAATTATATTTGTGTTTGCTGTCCAGAATAATTGGAACCAGGTCAGAGAGGCAGTGGAGTAAAGACCACAAAAAAAATAACCGAGCAAAATAAATTAAGACACACTCCATATAGCAACATGTCATGTAATACTGCCAACAGCCTTCTATAGCTCAAAAACTAGTAAAGTAAAGTTCTGAATGAAGTTCTTTTTTAACAAAGTTTTCAATTCAATTTAGTAGCGTGAAACGCAATTTTAAAGGTTGGCAATATCATCACCAACCTTTAAATAAGATACAAATACAACAGGTATCCAGTCCCAAAAACAACCTTGGATAGAGATGTGAAGCTTACATAGAGATGTGTAGCTTACACCAAGACATCAAATGAAGACTGCTGACAAACCCCTTATCAGTCAAGACAGAGATGTCCTCCCAACCAAGAAAGGGTATCCCCCCACCACAAACACACACACACACACACACACACACACACACACACACACACAAGTTGCCATGTCAGTGATGAAAGATCAAAGGGGTGTGTGGAGGACCTCACTCATACCAATCTCAAGCATCTGCTCTCCATGACAGTGGGGGGAGGCCAGCTATGACTGGTAACTAGGCTTCGTCTGCATGAGGTCTGAGACCTTAGCCGCATAGCCTACATTTAATCTGCACAGTAACACATTATAGTGGTTTATAAAATCAGTGGTAAGAGCAGACTGTAGGTTAAGCGAAAAATAATTATATTTGTTATTGATAATAAAGAGTTTAGAACAGTGCAACAAAGCAATGTGCAACATGACATGTCTGAGTTGTTTAAATGCCTGTGCTTTATGGAGATGCTGAGCTTGAGCACGAGAGACCACAATGCAAGTGCTGTGGATCCTGGATGTTTCATGGTTTACAATTGCTTCCAATTTCATGGTTTTATTACTAACAACAAATGTAGGCTATTGTTGAGGGCTTTGTCCTTCACGTACTGTAGGCTACCTCTGAAGTAACGTTAACGCTAGCTAGTAGCTATCGCTATCGTTGTCTGACAGGACTAAAGCTAACGTAACATTCATCTGTTTTGAAACTTCCGTCTATAATAAAAAATCTTTTCACGTCAGATTTGCTCATATAGGCTATTGCTGACACTTTTAAAAACTGGTTTTTGAAAAATGGTCTGATGCAAATAGATTAAACAGTGATAGATTAAAGTGTGGCTTGTTAATGTCATCCCTTTCCTAACAACAGATAGATAGATACATTTGTATTAATCCCGTTAGAAATTCACGTGGAAAAGGAGCAAGGTAATAGGAAGATTTTTATTAAATAATGCCGGTTGTGTCCGTTGTTCTGGCTGGTCTAATGATGCGATCACGTGGGGCAATCCGATTAGGTATGCGGATAGCGTGCAGACGAACACCAACCGCAACCGGATTTCGAGTTTACTCACTTTGGACCCCCGATTCGAGGGAGTGCGGATACAGTGTGCGGATAGAGTGCGTTCGTCTGCACGATAGGGCTATCCGGAGACGGGGTTCTCCGGGTTCAGGCAAACTAGACTCCGTCTGCATTGGGCCTGAGTGAGAAAGGTAGGGGGGTGAAAGACTACGACCCCATGGACTTATCTTGTTTTTCCCTTCAGATGTTTATGAATATAAATGTTGTTTACAGTAATGTTATGCCTTGGCGTTACAGTTCAGTAAAATGTATCCAGTTGTAATTAGATTGCGGATTTTTATTTATTTTTTGCCGTCGTTTGTCTTTAATGTGTGTGATTTTTTTGGCAAAGAGGTTGTTCTGAGATTTTAGCATTCCAGCATTCCCTCAATCTTAATTTTTTAAGCTGTACTTTTAGTCTTTAGATTTTCTTCTCCGTCTTTGACAAGACAGTGATGCTGGGATGCCAAAACAAATTCTAGAGAAACCTGACAAAGTCTAATCGCATCCCGCAGCAATAAAATCAGTCCACATTCTTTTTCCTCTCGGCCTCTCGTCAGTTGGGCTTGTCAGTCGGACTCTGCCATGAGAAGCCTTGACAGCCCAGACACCTTTCAGGTTTCCTCAGCAGGTCCGTGCCAGGCGTTGGCCCACACATACACCAGTGTATCCTAAACCTAAAATTCCACATCTCTTTCACAGGAAGAGAAGCGCGCCCGCCAGGTCTCGCTGCAGCCTCACGCCTTCTCGCCCCGGCTCTCGGCTCTTGGCTCCGATCCCTCCGAGACACTACTGATGGCACCGGGGTGCACGTCTGATCTGCTTCCCCTCTCGTCTGGAACTCGACTCAACGCTGAGCCGAGCTGAGCTGAGCGTCCGCATTACTATGCCCTCTGTGAATCTCCGCTCACTTCCTGTCTCCCTGGCTCCAGCATTGGGAATGAATACAGGATGAGAGTAAACGTGGCTGCGGAGGACAAACACGGCGACTGAAGTATTCACCAGAGGACGTGGGCGGACAGACGGGGGCCTGGTGTGCTCTCAGTCACCATGGGGATTTACCGCGGAGTGTGTTTATATTCAATTTGTTTAAAATTGCTGTGCTGAAAAATGTAAAGGTATCAATGTGATTTTACTCGTTTCACTTTATTCAACATGCCTTTTAGCATCGAGGACTTAGGTCAGTATTATACTTCCATACATTGGAACTGGTAATGGGGACTGCTTTGTATTTTTTGAACAAGAGACAATACTCCCTTTGAAAAGCTCACTAGGGATGACCCGTTTTGAAAATGATTTATACCAGAGGCCCTACAACATCTTTATTACCCTGATGATGGTTCTGACACATACTTGAATGAGAGGCCACATAAGGCGTTCTTTTGTCAAAGTGGTGTATTTTTGGAAATTTGAGTAAACCCTCCAATAAGCGCTGTTCTTGCCTATCAGAATCTATCCCTGTAAAATGTTTGCTTACACATCTAACATAGAGAAAGGTCAGGTCACCCGAGTCAAGGTTAGAAGCCAAAGGCGATGTAACAGTGGAGTACGGAATATAAGGACATTGCTTTACAGTTAGGGCTACTTATTGTTTTTATTGATTGAGGGACTGTTTTAACTCTTGAAAGACGATTATCAACATTGCAAGAAGACAAGATTACAAGCTATTTTCTACTGTCACTACATATTGTGAAGAGTGCAACCACATGGGTCGGCGGTCGTGGCACTTACCCTGGCAGGCCCCGGTGCGGATGTTGGGGATGAAACCTCTGCGGCAGGGCTGAGGCTGGGCCGGGCAGATCTCACAGGGGTGGCCCCAGGCTCGGCCCACGGTGGCACAGCACAGCGTCTTGGTGCAGACGATGCCAGTCACCTGGCCCTGGCACATCTGGTTGTTGACCTGGGTGAAGCAGGGACCCGTTCTGTAGTCTGAGGAAAAACCGAAACAGAAGCTGCAGCTCAGAGGATGGATCATTGATTTGAGATATTCGACTTTCACATTTGGAGTGATTATTCATCATGTCTGATACCAAATAGGAATTAGAGATCTACCCTCAAGTCTGAGGACGAGGAACGTAATGTGAGAACATGGGAACCCATTTATAACACATTCAACTAATGCAAGACTCTCTGATATAGAGGGAAATGTCACATTTTGATAGATAATGGTGTCCAAAAAACAAAAGTGTATAAAAGAGCAAAATTAAGTCAACAATTTTCCAGTGTGCTTTTGCAAGATCCAATAAATTCAGACTAGACGAGAGTGATCCTGACTGGGAAATAACAAAGACACCATTTACAAGCCAATCTGTATATCTTGGTTACACAAACAAAACAAAAGAGCGAACATATGAAGTCAATTTTTTAAGCAAAACACTTCGTTCAGATGATTGTCTTACTCAGAAGGAGACCTTCAAACACAGAGTACGCACTTGAGTGAATCAATATTTGACTTAAAAGCCTCTGGTTTTAAGTACCACAAACATATCATGAAACTCTAAATATGCATGTAAGCAGTCGGATTTATCCTGGTGACGAGCCGTATTGCTTACAGTTGAGAAATCATTCCTTCCATTCCAAGACCCAGGGATCCCCCCTTTGGACTCGCTCTTTGCTTGGATAGCAGAATCCCTTTTTTCCCCCTCAAACTGAACTGTGCCATGGCTCCACAAGTGGATCATCCCTGCGGCCTCAGCAGACAAACCCTCATAAAGAGTTACCCTCGTTGAAAGTGTGCGCATCTGCAGAGCCTGTTGTAAATTGCGACGCAAACGGTAAATACAGATGCCCCAGTGCACGGCCTCTTAGCTCAGTCTGTGTCACTTCTTGCGGCTGCTTTTAGTACTGGGGAATAAACATTTATAGAAGACGCGCGGAGACTAAGTTTGGCGGTATAAGTCGACATGACGGTCGCCACAGGATGTGAGCCCTTCAGAATGTGGAGAGATGGCAGCTAAAGATTAGGATGGATTAACGGAGATCCAGGAGTCATGCCTATGTCTTGGTCTTGGCCTCACCAATGATACACATCTATGATAGGGAACACATTGTCCAAAAGCCATTTCAATATTCAAGTTCTATCCTTGACCATGGCACAAGTGACTATTATTTAAAGATAACATCAACTAATATAACATATAACTAATATGCCACAATCCCCCTGGCAAAGTACTGGAGCCCCACTAATATAACAGAGAATGGGATGCATGGGATTTCCCTGAAACCCACTTCATTATATCTGTCCAGACTTTGGGGTTCAACCCTAAAGCACTTAAGTGCCTTTAATGGGAAAAAGGAACATTCTAGATGAAAAGTGAACACTCGGAGGATTTACATCCCTCAGAGGCAAACTTGTGTGGCCCACATTTTACAGTCTCTTCATCAAAGGACCACTGTCAATATTTTTTCATACAACACTAGGTGAGGGTACATAAAAGAATGTGTGGTATATGTTTTCAAAGCTTACCTCCATCCATGATGGTATGTGTCTATAGAATTAATATTTGGGTTTTTGGTATTTGGTTATTGAATCTATCAGTAAACCAACCTCTTGAAGACAGAGGTGGCCATCGCTATCAATCTACGTTTGCTTTCAACTCCTTCACTTCGCATCACTCAGTTTTCTTTCATTAAAACCAGTTAGTACTTCCAAGGCCTGATATCACCCATGGCTAATGTTACACAAATGTTATTGGAACCACGGCTGTGATGTTGAAGAAAACTGCAACTCAGCAAAGCCTCCAGTAGAAGCAGAAACATGAGGGACTAGTGAATACCATGTCTGAGCTCTTTAGTCAATGGCGCCACTGTTATAGAACAAGTTTAATATGACTTAAACATCAACACACTGCCAATAACATCGCTGTCAATATCTGCATTTAAAGACAGACAGCATGCTGCACCACACGGCAGACATATTAATGTGACAGATGCCCCAGACAAGTCATCAAAGTTCCACCTATCAGTCTCACATAAGAATGACTGAAATGGAAGGGAAATGTTGCTTTAGTAAACCATGAGAAACCAACCACAAATAACAGATAAACAGAAGGCAATCACGGATCGCTGTTAGGGTTCAGCTCATCATGGAAGCTGTAGCTGAAGTAAATCGGACTTTGTGTAAACACATCAATTACAGACGCAAGGGATGAGTCATGCTGGGGGGAACAAGAGTGTTTTCAAGAAATCTAGGTCTGGGCTGAGCGGTGATGCGTCTTTGACATAATCGAAGCCAAAAGAGAGAGAGAGCTACGTCATCACCCTGTCACAGAGATGCCAGAAAGGTTTGTCTGATCCAGCTGTGATTTGACCTTAATTTAGACAACGTGGCCCACTTGCAAAATGATAACCTATTTTTACCACTGTTTAGGGCTGGATCACATTACATCCCAGGGCTTTTCACAGTAATTCACGCAACAGCACCATCAGAAGCATAGGATCATGTCAACCATAAAGGACCCCTCCATTATCCCTACTCATTTTTGTAAACACTGCACAGACTTCCCATAGAGAAGCTTTTGCATTATTTGATTGCACTGATTTGATTCATGATTTGTTGATGCCAACAGACTTTTGTCTTTCATTTAATTTCCATTTGTTTTATCAAAAGGACATTTAATCGCAAAGGCTTTAATGCCTTAACACCACTCTGGATGCTGGAGATTAATGGCTACTTAACATGTACTGTACATTGTGCCAGCAATCAACAACACATTGTTTCTGTGCTACTTTGATCAGCTATAAATATCATCACATGGAAAAGACCATGGGGCCATGGTTTGCACAAATTCCGTTAATGCATTTGTCAAAAGCACATTTTTGTCACTATTTTGAGTTGCACTTGTGTTTTATCATGATCCTTCTTCTCTCACACATTTGTACTGTATCAGTCACTTCTGTATCTGTTGCAAAGCCATAAAATACATCTTGAAACATGCCGTAAAGTATATCTGGAAATGTACACAGTAGTAACTCACACAATAGTACCACCACATCAGTGTACACAAATAGTTTATCCTGAGAGACACAGAACATATGGGCCTATTGATTATTTCCTGACATTGACTAAAGGGCCAATCCACCCTGAAATCCCACAATACATCAGATACATCTATTCAGTGCTGACAAATGCTGCTAATTATTCAGTGCTGGTGGGTAGTACAGCCTATGCTTGTCAATGGAGATGGCAAAAACACCTCACACAATAAAGCAGACCTCATATGAACTGTGTGGGATTAGTACAAAAATACTGTCTGTACACCCAACCGATAGTTGACACATCGTTCTCAAACAGATAGCTTGTGCAAACCCAGCGCCATGCCGTAGCGTCTGCAAAGGGACAGTATCTTGATAAACAGACCCAGTCAGGAGGGAGCCCCACGATGGCAGAGGCTGGGGAGGAAATGAGTCTGGTCTGCCCAAAGCTCAGAGCGCTGGCCTACTACCCCGAGCGCTCCGGTCCTCCCCTCCGCACAGACCCTCTCTATCTCCATGTCTCACGGCGCCCGACCAGGGGCGTTACACATGTGTTCCACATTACGGCCAGCCTTGTGTTTCAGCTCGTGATGCGCTCATAAGGCAGGACAGCTTCCCCTCCCATCCCTATTCCTTTATCCAACCCAACCCACCCTACAGCCCCATTTCCACTGACCTCCATCTCTAACGAGATGGAATGACTGACTGCTTTTGATTTGCCAATTTATCTTGACACACCAACACTGATGGAAATTTCACTCACATAAGACGTGCTTGGTGGTTTCAAAAACAGTCATTCAAGAAAGTGGCGGAATATGCCAGAAGTGCCAAACATTTGCTAACTGGAAATTAGCTTTTAACAAGTTAAAAAACAAAAACTGGGAATTATAGGCAAACTTTGATCAGCACAAAATGACTGTCAGCCTTGTTTTTTACGAGTGGCAAAATGTTTCCAGCATAAACTCCTTTGTTCCCATACCAACACACACCAGGAAAGAGCATCTTGACAGTAAAACTCCTAGTTTTCTGTACATAGGAACCAACATTCTCTTAAAAAGATTACAGCCTGTCAAAGCACTCACGCATTCTCCTGCATAACCCACGTCAGCAGCTCCTCCCGTAACGAGTTGTGACAAAGCAGTTCTTCTGCTGCACGACCAACTGGGACATCCTCAATGACACGTCAAGACGCACAGCTGTCAGTGGCCGGGTCTCAAGTCAAAACGCAGGTCTCCTGAACTGGTGATTTCATCAACTGGATGCAGGGACTTGAAACACATTCCTTTCCCCCCTCTCTTCTGATTAGAGGGGTTTCAGTGACAGTTGGAGGGAAGCCTTTACTGTTCAAGGCCTGTCCAGGTTTTTTCCCCTTTTCCAAAAGTACTTATTCGTGTCCTCTAAATCAGGCTGTCAAATGGGGCCCTCTATTTAAAAAGTGAGTATATGACAGAGCAGTACAACACACAACAGACTGCGTGGAAACGGTAACTAGGGAGAATGAAAGTGAATTGTGTGAGTCAACAGGTGACCAGTCAAAGGGGAGGAAGGGGGAGAGGGCTTTATGTAAGAGTCCTAAAAGTGACCTGACCAACTGACTGATTTTGCAGAACATGAGCTTCAATTGTATATGTCTACATATAGCCCATACATGATGTCTAGCTGAACAGATCTGCAATTAAATTGACCCAACACAGCTTGTAACAATCCTACCAGACTATGTCCATGTCAGAGCATAGAGCCTGACCCCTACTTCCCTGTGTATTCTCGTTTCAGCATTTTTCATCTTAAACAGACAAACGGCATGAAATTAGATAACCCTCCACACACCTACATCCAATCATCCCACTTCACTTGGAAGGCAAGCGCTTATTGTTCTTGGTCCATTTTATCTGCCCGTAGTGTGTGTGTCTGCTGTCTGATATCTTTCCCAGAGATGCCCCAGAGGGCCACTGGAGGAGTGGCTGAGGTATAAATTAGGCAGGGGGCTCCTGGAGCTGACACAGAGCCCGGCAGCAGCAGACAGCACCTGTGGAGCGTGTGGGTCAGTCCACCCAGGGAGGGCCTGTGATGTGTCTGCATGGTGTCCCTCTGGAGTGATGCTTTGGGGGGGTGGGTGGGTGGGTTATGAGTGACATCTGATGAATTTACTACACTCGCCAGCCTCTCGCTAATTTGTCATGCACCAAGAGCATTCTTTGTGCCCAGCGGCCAAATCAGTTGGATTCATTAAAATATATTGTGGTGGCCAAATTTAACATCATTTCAATTAAATCCAAATCATTTCTGATGGTGAAACAATCAACCAATTATCAACAAAAACGGACATCTTTAATGCAAGTCTAGCCTTCTCTGTCTGTCTGTCTGTCTGTCTATCTGTCTGTCTGTCTCTCTGTCTCTCTCTCTCTCTTTCTCTCTCTCTCAAAAACAGGAAAAAAGACACATTTGCTTTTGATCAGCGCCTCAGCAGGACAGCTGAGAGGGACTCCAGCCCTGGATGGCTACATGTGTAAGAGCACTGGAGCAGGTACTGAGGTGCAGATGGTGAGCGTCCCGCGCACATGTTTTGGAAATGAAAGGAAAGGAAATAGAAGAGGCTGTTCTGTCACGTGGCCCTGCACCCCCCCCCCTCACACACACACACACACACACACACACACACACACACACACACACACACACACACACAGACACACACACACACACCCACACCCACACCACACCCACACCCACATACTTCCCTGTCCCTCCTTACTTTCTCTCTCTCACCACACTCTCTGTCTCTTTCCTATGATTCCGCTCCCTTCTTCACCCCCCCCCCCCCACCCGCTCTGAGTTAGTCACTTCCTCCATGAAGATACAGCAAGGGGCAGCAGCCCCCCCCTCTCTCCCTAACCATACCCCCCCCCCACACACACACACACACACACACACACTTCCCTCACCCTCCATCCATACCTTCCGTCCCCCTCACAGACATAACACTGAGGCAGACTTTCCACAGGGGATTCTCCCTTACCTCTTTCACACTGGGGCCCTGTGAAGCCGTAGACACAGGCACACCGGTTGGGTCCAATGCAACGCCCGCCATTCTGGCACTGCTTCTCGCAGACGGCTGAAACACAAGGCCCAGACACGAGCTCGTTAGTCCCGTACAGAAACCGCAGAAACACAGGCGCAGGAACAGACACATGGTGGAGATTAAAGACAGATACACAATTACTAACAATTAACAAAGATGCTTACACAGAGGACAATAGCTGTCAAACACCATTTGAGAGTGAATATTTCATGACCTATATGTGTATTAAATGTATGGAGAATTCTCTATACCATCCTTTCTGAGATAGATGGCCTGCAAGTATTTCTTAGGATATAAAGGAGGGGGTAAAAACTCCTGCGATCTCCATTAGTCATTTGGACAAGGCAGCTCATCGTATGGGGTCATGTCAACTTCCAGCGCGACAGAAGATCCTCAAGCTGTTTAAGTGATTGAAAGATCATTACATCCAGTTCTTTCAATCAACCAGAGCTCCACAAGTTCCTTTAACAGGTGGACTGGAACAGTTAAAAAGGGCTTTCACACTCGCCTTTCCGTCCAGCGGCAAGATGCATTTGGCTTTGAAACGATAAATCAAACGGGCCCCCTTCGACATTTGCCGAGTAGTGATTTAAGTGAACAGCCAGAAGAGATTGTCATTTGTGGGAGCGAGCTTCACTTGGCTGTCCACTTCTAAACCCCCCCCCCCCCCCCCCCCTGAAAAAAAACATCTCAGCACCCCCACCACCCTCTCCCTTCCACTCATCATCACTGTCGTCCCCTTATGAAATAAGTGCAACATGCCGATGATTTACACCTCCATGAGCCTCCTGGTGCAGCAGCCAATTAGAGCGTTCCAGGTGAGCGCGGATGCCTGAGAGCCCAGATCAGACGCAGGGGAAGGGTCCAGTGGGCGAGGCCCGCACGGCAAGTCAAGAGGTGGCGCGAATTATGGGCCCCGTGGTTTATGGCAGGGCAAGACCCCTGATGAAGGCAAAGGCCCTCTTCTTCGCGAAAGACTCGCAACCCCGCCCTGAAGGGTCAGTGGGGGTCATGGAGCGATGGAAAAAGGTGTAGGAGTATTGGGACATCACATGAAGGAATCCCTGACTAACGATGGGAAAATACTAAACAGATTTCTTCTGTTATTTTCCGGTGAGGAGATGAGATACTGACATGATGGATTACTGGAGACCAGCAATGGGGTAGATATGCCTAGAAGTCCAGAAGATGGAAACCTCGACTATCATGACTGGGCAACATTAAATATATAGACTCTCCTGTTACTGTCAGGTTGAAGGTGACATGCTTCCTAATAAATTACTATCAATTAAATTCGTTTAACTGATATAGGGCTATTAACACCAGACATAGTCTCAAAGCACTTTACAGAGCCCAAGACCTGCAACCCCTAGAGCAAGCATAAGGCGACGTTAAAACTCCTTTTAACAAGCCATTTGCTTGAGGCCAGCACCAGGAGAGGGATAGAATAGGGGGGTGGAAGGGAAGTGCGAAAAGAATTAGGCTGGGAATCCAAATGTGTGTGATGAATTGTAGGTAGTGTGTCGTAGAATTTAGGATTAGTTCAGATTACTACTTTATATAGGATAGATATTTCTTGAGATTATTTGGACACTTTTAATCCATACTCTAGTCTTTTGCGAGGTGTAGGATGGAGAGCTGTAGGATGGAGAGATGTAGGATGGAAAGGTGTAGGATGGAAAGATGTTTTACTCACGCTGTCCACAGTGGGCTCCTGTGTAGCCCTTGGGACACGTGCAGTGGTCCTCCGCACAGGCCCCGCCATTCATGCACCTGATACTACACTGCTGGGCTGCAGAGACAGTGGAGGATGTTAAGTACCAAAACAGGGTATATCACTCAATGGTGCACCTTGTGGCAAAGACATAAAAGCTAAAGTAAATACAAGCTGAGGGTTCATACAAGTTCAGGTACGGGAGGCTGCCTAAGATCTATGATCCTCATCAACACAGAATGCAAAGGTTGGCTTTTTAGTTTTTTTTGGTCTGGATGTTGCTCTGTTGAGTCAACATTATTCATTTCCCATTTTCTAACTAAGGGGATTCCAGTGAAATGATCCCAGAGGAGGAAAGTCATGAGCTGGCTTTGTGGCTTCGTCTTAAGAAAGCAGTTTTCATGGGGTCGCTTGTGAAGAGGAGGACTTACGGGATTTGGTCCCACAGGTTGGGGTAATGTGACCAGTCGGGCAAGTGCACATGTTGGGGCGTGAGCAGAAACCATCCCCACAGCTGTTACGGCATATGGCTGAGGGGGGGAAAGGGAACAAGACAACATCAAACACAGAACATGTGTCAGTATTGACAGCAGGGGAGATAAGGTGGGGAGTATTCAGGTCACTGTCACTTGACAGTTACATTCTAATAATAGCATAATAATAGTATGATACTGTGGCAGGTAACTTTTATATATGCTGTTCTGCATGTCCGAGGAGACATTGTTAACTTTCTAGTAACCCACATCTATAAATACAGTACTTACCTGTGCAATAAAGCCAGGCACTATGCATTGCTTTTAGCACCGATTAGCCCTCAAGCCTCTATAATTGGCATGTCACTAGTTCTGCGCCCACTGTGACAAACAGTGTGTGCCTCTGTCCCACTGACCAACTCGTGGAGAGATAGTTTGTTATAGACAACATCTGGTGCACTACTTACGCACGATACACTGGTTGCCCCCTGGCAAAGTTTTCCACCCTGGACAGCAGTAGGAATGGAAACGAGATCCACACACATTTGGTCTGTAAAACAGTTAGGATATGCCGTGTTTGTTATGAACTGGCATTAATCAGTTAGGAATAGCCTTGAGATAGGCTAGTAGAAGTAATTAATTGACAGCATATAAGGTACAGTCTTTTATGCGAAGTCAACAATAATAAACAAAGCCATGACACGGGAGAAAGGCAAGTGTTTCTACTTACATTGATGAGTGCTGGCCAGCAGTAGTAATAAATAAATAGATAATACGAACATTGTTAATTACTCAAACCCCGGAGAACTTGACAGCACCAAACAATGGCACTGTAACTATTCAGAAAATAAATCTGACCGTGTGTAAATACACATCTTACTTTATACTTAATCAGCTGTGCGCATTGATATGGCTACAGACATACACAAGTCTTGCAAAAATGCTTGTAAATAGCACTGGACAATAGCGACTATTTTAATTCGTTTCCTATGTCTTGAATTATACTTGACATAGGTAAATGTATCCTAGTTAATGCTAAATAATTGAATTTGGTGTGTCCCTCAAAATCAGGCACTTCAGCTCAAAAACTTCACCCAGTCTTACCCCGTAAGCGCATCTTGTTTTCCACGTCTGCGTACTCTGCTACTTGCTGCAGAGCCATCATATTGTGTCCTCCCGTGATTTTCAGGAATCTGTCCCATTACAATATTCACCAGAATGCCCAACAAACTCACATATCCAAGTACAAAAGCCATAGTCCACTTTCTCCCCGTCATGAATATTTGGTTTAAATTTCAAACTGATCAATGTTCAACCTAATACTAACGGATCCTGCGTCAACGTCTCACAACTCCATTTTTGTCAATAAATTCCCACGAAATAAGGTTTGCGATTGGACGACTGAAGTAAACAACAAAATAGTGACAAAGATAAGATTGGCATTGCCCTCGTCAAAAAAAATTCCATCCAGCCATGCCAGGCAGCAACTCCAAGATCCAGAGAGGACAGATTCGGAGAAACTCGAGAGACAGAAGAGGGGAAAAGAGCGGAGATTCAAAAGCAGTGGCTGCACAGTGCGCAGAGAAGAGGGAACCAGTGGTTGTGCGTGTGCTCCTGGTGTCAGATGGTGCGTAGGTCTCAGAAGTTACTGTCCACGGTGCACCTACAGGCTATGCTGATCGCTGGACAGACAAACGCGTCCCCTCAGCTAACTGGCCCCTGGAGAATTCCCTACACGTGTCTGACATGTTTATGTATGCCCCGCAGTTGAGTGACGTGCTTTTAACTCGAGCTCAGAGTATCTGATAAGGCGATTTTTTAAACTTTTAAGCCTTATTAAGTAACAACAACAAAAAGTTAAGGCTGGACGTCAAGTCACATAGGGCAAACAATTTAAAGAAATAATCTCAATTCCGTAATACAGAAAAATAAGGCTAAAAGACAGAACAGTATGGGTGGTCGCTAGTCTGATGATTAACACAGTTCACACCGCTGAATTCATCCACCCACCCATGCATGTGCTATATAAAACAGAATGTGTAATTTGCCCGTCTTTCCCTGCAAGCCGTTTTACCGCCCTTCTGGCATGTTTGTCTGTAAAACTAGTCTTCAAATACGCGGGAGACTTTATCCTGTGTTGAAAAGTAGAACTTGTTCACCGAAAAGAGCCTTTGAGCTACATCCTTACAATCCCTTAATTAGAAAGTCAACGGGAAGTGTTATATATCATTACAACACGTCAAATGAAATGTGTGTATAAATACAACACATTTTATTAGCCTTCCCCCACCCTTTCATTTAATCTAACCATTGATTAAGCCTTACTTCCCAAATTGTAAAAACGACGTCTTTACCTGACCCCTAGAGGACGTGAGTGTAAAACGCATGATTGCCTCGTAATGAAATATGTCTGCAGTGGAACTCACAGTACGATAGGCCTTAACTATGTCTACTTGCAGTAACCTACATAATCACTTTGCGTATTTTTTTTTTTAAACAAACGCGTTCATTTGCGGGTTCGCAAGTTCACACAGTGTCGAATGGTGTTTAGCTGCAATGAAAATGTTTTACCTTCTTTGACCGTTTTGTGTTTTCTCTCTGCCTTCTTTGAAGAGATTGTAGGGTGCAATGTAAATGTCACAAAAAAGACAAACATGCAGAGGCACTGACCTAAACTAGATCACGGAGCATACCATGATACATTATCAAAATTACAAACATCTATACTACATTTGGGCCACATACATATACAGTGCGTATTCAAAGCGCTACACTTTTACCACATTTTTGTTATGCCTTATTCCAAAACGGATTAAATTCATTTTTTTCCTCAAAATTCTACACACAACACCCCATAATGATAACGTGAAAAAAGTTTTGGGGAATTTTTTGCAAATCTATTAAAAAAAAAAAAACATCAGTATTCACAGCCTTTGCCATGACACTCAAAATTGAGCTCAGGTGCATCCTGTTTCCACTGATCATACTTGAGATGTTTCTACAACTTCATTGGAGTCCACCTGTGGTAAATTCAGTTGATTGGACATGATTTGGACACACCTGTCTATATAAGGTCCCACAGTTGACAGTGCATGTCAGAGCACAAACCAAGCCATGAAGTCCAAGGAATTGTCTGTAGACCACCGAGACAACATTGTATCGAGGCACAGATCTGGGGAAGGGTACAGAAAAAAATCTGGAGCATTGAAGGTCCCAATGACCACAGTGGCCTCCATTATCCGTAAATGGAAGAAGTTTGGAACCACCAGGACTCTTCCTAGAGTTGGCCGCCGGGCCAATCTGAACGATCGGGGGAGAAGGGCTAAGAACCCGATGGTCACTCTGACAGAGCTCCAGCGTTGCTCTGTGAAGAGAGGAGAACCTTCCAGAAGGACAACCATCTCTGCAGCACTCCACCAAGCAGGCCTGTATGGTAGAGTGGCCAGGCGGAAGCCACTCCTCAGTAAAAGGCACATGACAGCCCGCCTGGAGTTGGCACCTGAAGGACTCAGACCATGAGAAACAAAATGATCTTGTCTGATGAAACAAAGATTGAACTCATTGGCCTGAATGCCAAGTGTCATGTCTGGAGGAAACCAGGCACCGCTCATCCCCTGGCCAATACCATCCCTACAGTAAAGCATGGTGGTGGCAGCATCATGCTGTGGGGATGTTTTTCAGCGGCAGGAACTGGGAGACTAGTCAGGATCGAGGGAAAGATGAATGCAGCAATGTACAGAGACATCCTTGATAACCTGCTCCAGACCGGTCTGGACCTCAGACTCGGGCGAAGGTTCATCTTCCAACAGGACAACGACCCTAAGCACATAACCAAGATAACAAAGGAGTGGCTTCAGGACAACTCTGTGAATGTCCTTGAGTGGCCAAGCCAGAGCCCAGACCTGAACCCGATTGAACATCTCTGGAGAGATCTGAAAATGGCTGTGCACCGACGCTCCCCATCCAACCTGATGGAGCTTGAGAGGTCCTGCAAAGAGGAATGGGAGAAACTGCCCAAAAATACGTAGGTGTGCCAAGCTTGTAGCATCATACTCAGTGGTGGAGGAAGTACTGAAGTTTAGTACTTAAGTAAAAGTACAAGTACCCAGGAAGATAAAAGTAAAAGTAAAAGTACTACATCAACAATCCTACTTAAGTAAAAGTAAAAAGTACTTACTTTTAAATTTACTTTAAGTATTAAAAGTAAAAGTACTCACGCAATGGGTTGTCTCTCAATGTCTAGGCTGTGCCATGTTGATAAAGAAATAGCTACTGGTAATAAATGCCTCTACAGATGTCACTACTAGTAATAATTATAAGCAACAACATTTGTTAATTGGAAAGGTTGGTGTACTTATTGTGCCTACCATCTGTAATACTGTTCACACTATATCTTACAATTCTGCGGATGACAAGTTATCTACCAGGGATTATTGGCAAAGTTAATACCATTAAGCCAAACCAATAAAGACACCATGTGATATCTTTAAATCTTTTATTTAATTGTAAACGTGTAAAAAAGGGAAACATGGAACATGAAAAACAAATGTGATTGTAAAACTGGACAGAACAAGGCACGCTAGCTTGACATAGCTAACCTACCAGCTTTATCTTACCACTACGTTAAATATATAATGAAGGTCCAATCATGTTTTTTTTGATGCTATTGCTGTATGTCAACATGCATTTCGCTAGATAACATTATAATATCATGTCAGTAAACGAATTAAATACATATATCAATATTCAAAAGTCAGGGACATTAACTTAGCATAGCAATCACTCTGCTTACCTCGATATGCTACTTTAAATTTGAGGGCGAATTATTGAAGGCTAGCAACTCCTTTTTTTGAGGGACACAGGAAACGCATTGAAACCTCCAGGAGTCATTCTTGGGGACTTTGAAGTCGAACATATCTTTTAAATAGGGCCAAGGGTGGCTCATATCAGAGGGCTCAGTTCAGGCCGACTCTGGATCCATGTTGAATAGGCAGTAGTCAGGCTGAATGTTCAACTATAACAGGCAAAGCTACCGCTAGTGCTGCTGCCAAATGCGCACTCTGATATCATTGGAGTTGATAGAGCCACCTGATTGTTTTAAACTTCCAAAACAGCAACGCAATCCATAGTTTTGTGTAGGCAACATTTTGGCGAAACTATGTTCATAAAATGTAACGAGTAACAGCACATATTTTAGAAATGTAGCGGAGTAAAAGTATAGATAATAGCTAAAAAATGTAATGGAGTAAAAGTAAAAAGTATGCAATATTATTTTTACTTAAGTAAAGTACAGATACGTAAAAATGTACTTAAGTAAAGTAACGAAGTAAAAATACTTCGTTACATTCCACCACTGATCATACTCAAAAAGACTTGAGGCTGTAATTGCTGCCAAAGGTGCTTCAACAAAGTATTGAGCAAAGGTGTAATATTTCCATTCTTTATTTTTAATAAATTTGCAAAAAACTCTAAAATCCAGTTTTCGCTTTTTCATTATGGGGTATTGAGTATAGATTGATGAGGGAAACAATTAATTTAAGCATAAGGCTGTAACATAACAAAATGTGGAAAAAGTGAAGCGCTGTGAATACTTTGCGGATGCACTGTATGCGAGACTTAAAGACTTTAGATAAAGATGTGACACATTTGAAGTCTCTGAAAAGAGGGACTAACACTATTTTTTTTTACACTGGAAAAAATATGTACATGTTACAGTTTGCCATCAGGAGAAAAGGGTTAGTATACTATGGATTATCATAGGTCTAAAGGTCTTTTGGTTGTTTATAAGCATCCATAGCTCCAATCATGTCTCAGGGTGCTTTTCAGGGTGACTTTTACACCACCTAACCTTTTTGCAATTAAACAGTGTTGAGAGCTTGACCTCGAAGAGTTAGACAAAGTAGGTATACAAAACTACTCAAAAAACATAGATCAATTGGTTTAGCACATCTGCACCAAACAAACTCACATATCCGAGCACACTTTCAAGTGTAAAACTGCAGATTTTAACAAAGCGATTATGAAGATAATATACAACAGTTGACTATAATATCAATAATACAGAACACAACAAAATGACGACAATCGTATTATTAAACAAGCAGTGTTTTAATAGACATTACAGTCCAAGGTAAATGTTATCAGGCTAGAAATGTCCTTGATGAGAGAACTGTTTTCTTGTCATGATCTCAAAAGGCTACACAGTGGGCCTTTTACACAAATTGAAACTTTCATAACACCCAAGCTGTTGAAAGTAACAGCTTTAGCTGTCTACCCGCAAATATTGGGTACTGTCAAGACTATTTGTATTGCACTCTTTTACAATTAAGGATTTAAACCTTATGTTAGCTTGCTAGCTACACTGTCTAACCGCCCCAGTTGCTATGTACAGGGCTAGTAAGGTTCCAGGCAAGTGCAGCAGATTTCCATCCATATTTTAATAAATTCTTAACTGCATGCATCTATCTCTGTAAGGTATAAACTATGCAATACCAAAACAATGGGATCTCTGTCTATAATTTAAGACGGTAATATTCTTTTGTAAAAACTATTTAGACTAATAGTCACCAAACAAATATTTCAAAGACACAAAAAGAGAGGTCAGATTTCAATCGATACACCCAAATGGGATGCAAAAGTCTCAAAACCATAATCTAATTAACTTCTAAGCATTTCTGATATTCTAATAAACATCTAACCTTGGGGTTTTGTCTGCAGATTATTGGTTTTAAGATGTTATACAAAGATGCTATGTGCTAAATACATATAGCAATACATAAATCACATCATAGCATAAAATGTATTATTCTTAATGCTGAATGGCATTTCACTGAAATGCATCTGATGTCCAAGCCTGAGACATGTATTTACTGCCACAGACTACCCGATGTGTCTGGGGTATTTGTATGAGTCACTAAAGCATGTCCATGTTCTAGAACATGTCACTGTCGCTATATTTAATAACAGCCACCTCAGGTTTGAATCAAAAGGTAAATGCTATGCACTTAACAACAGACCAACACTTTCAGTCAGTTTGAAGCACATGCATGCTGCCTTTCCGTGGTCTGTATGAGATATCTACACAAAAGACTATTACTTATAATGTTGCACAAAAAAACAAAACAATCAATGACATTGCAGTTGAACAAGAATATCCAACTCTACACCGGTCACTTCTTAGATGATTCGCAATGAATGCAAACCGGGAAAACACTGCCCTCTGTTTGTGGAATGGTGATAAAAAAATAGTACTTGACTACAGTGGGCAGAGGAATGTCTCTTTGTTTGTTTACCACTTCCACAGCGTGTAGGCTACAGTCGTATCTTGCCTGAGAGGATGTCATCAAACACAGCCTGAGTGAGAGGAATGTAGTCCTTCTGGGAAACATCCAGGAAGTAGAGCGGGTCCTGGACAGCCTCGGGACTAAAGCCCTCCAGCACTAGTTTCCCCTTCTGCTGCTTGAAAGTCTCTGTGACGTCTATGGATGTCTGAGGAGGGGAGGGGAACAGAAAAGAGATTAGGACATTTTCCCCTCTGGATTGTTTATAGTGCAACACCCCGACATCTGTAACACTGCAGACTGTTGCCAAAAAAGGCCAGAAGTTACTTCAACTTCAACTAAACTAAAAACCTTTAGAGGATGCAGGTATGCCCATCATTGAGAAGTTGAAACATTAACATAGCTTACAAGTAACTACTAACTAATGTACATGTTTTAAGGAATGACTACTTAGTACTGTCTTCACACACACATGCACACACAGACAGACACACACACACACACACAAATACAAATGCACAAAAATAGTTATTCATTCATTCATTATGTGCATTTACCTCCACTCTTAGAAACCATGGCCATGCATACGCTGGAAGATTCTGGACCAAATGGTTGTAGAATCTACTACCATCCAGTTTTTGGTCGGGCTTCAGGACAACGGCTGCCATCCCGGCTCTTCCTTCATATCCTGATATTGAAAAGATCTAAATATTAGATCTTCTTGATCAGGTGAATGGCTGTCTACTGGTTTAAAATAGGAGTGACAAAGGAATATCACATGTTATCATGTGATGTGTGCCGTTTTAACTTTTTCTTTTTTAGGTTGAAGTTTGTGTTACGCTGAAAATGTCTGGTTGTGTTGCAGCAGGTCGTTTTCATTTCAGTGTAACTTTGAGTATGAAAGTACTTTTACATGACAACTTCACCTCTGCAAAAACAGTGCAAAAACAGTGCAATCAGATACAGTTAAAAAACAGCAGATGGATTTAGCATGAAAGACAATCTGTTAAGCAAACACAATGAAATCAAATGAAATTGGAGGCTAATGGTGTTTAAAAGGCTGCTTTCACCCACCTGGCACTGACACTCCATACACATTCACATCCTGCACAAAGTCCAGACCTCCCAGAGTCTCAGACACCTCAGTCGTCGCGACGTTCTCGCCTTTCCACCTAGAGGAAACACACGGATAGCCCATCAAGTCCACATTAGAACCTCTTGTGTGGCTGCCTTTTACAAGGCAAGAACCAAGTTTTATTTTATTTTATTTTATTTTATTTTATTGTCATAGGAACAATTTCTAATGTTACACAATTCTTTTATGAGAAATGTTCCTACTTTTTTTTTTTAGCAGCTCCAAACCATAAACTGATTATTTCCTCTGATATACTGTAGTTGGCACCGTTTCACTGTTTGAAACCCACGACTTCTCTGTTTCCAAAGTTTAATGGAGATCTTATGCTTGGCTGCCTATCCTCCTGCTTTGTGTCCTTGTGCAACACTAGATGGCGCTGATGGTCAAGGAGCGAGGAAACCACAGCATGAGGAGAAACGGCTGAACGTGGCGCTGCTTGTCTCTGGGGAACGCCCCGCTGGGGACGAGGAGGAGTATGACGACACACAGAAACAATCCACAAACCACCCCTATCCCCCAGCACAGAGCATAGACCAGGAAGGAGTGAGTGAGAGCAGAAAAAACCTATTAATGTGTTATTGTTTTACAACACAGTGGGCCTTAAAAATAAGTGGAGATTTGTTTGTATATTTGCATTTGTTCTTGTTTTGTTAGTCCTCAATGATTTCTGGGATTCGGCCATGTTTTCTTATTTTTTTTTTAAGAGAAAATTGGTTGAGAGCACTGGCAAGATAAAAAAATAAAACATCTTGTGTTCACAGTCTGCAGATTGTTTGTCCAACGCAGGGAAACATACATTTTTAATTTGAGAAACATAAAAAACATTATTTAAAATCAAATTTACACACACGTTTACTTTGTTTAAGTTTATATAACAGCACGCTGATTTCACTATGGCTGAAGCTATTCTACTTACAGCCTTATTTTTTGGTGGAATCTCTCCAATTCTTGGGCATATGCCAAAGTATTTGCACACGGCATAACACCTGCCCTTATATAGAGTTTAGGGGGCGTTACCTATGAAAATAACAAACACCCCCAATGTATGATCAAGTGGGATTCATCATTCAGCACAACAGGTTAAGAGCAGATTTGGATGGTTAAGAACGTTTGGTGCATCTGCAGTTGACTTCTCTTATCTTTATGTTAACAGAAAATTAAGAGAAAATATAAGAGAACGTTTAGAGAATTTTGGCCCATTGATTTTAATAACTCATGATCATATTTCTTAATCTACCAAAGAGGTTGTCATGGGTTGATTCTGTCAATATAGAAATGCTATTACAGAACTAGCATCCCATTCTATGTTTTCTCTCGACAAGCACAAAATAACAACAACAAAAAAACTCCTAAACTCTTATAATTTGGGAGTTCTGATCGCTTCAAATCCATGTCCTCTCCACAAATCACTGTGTAGTGCTCTTACGTCACCTAAATGGCACACAGTTTCTGCGTCACACCATCAGTCCCGACTACCTGCCAGACAGGCAGAAGACAAACGGCTACACTGTGACCCTGCGCTCCCAGAATCCTCAGTTAGATGCAAGCTTTTGACCCGATGGCAGGGCCCCACTAATGAACCTATTGTCTCTTAAATCTTCTCGTCATGGTAACTGCTTCCAATGGAACCCCTTCAACTATTGGAGGAGGGGGGGGGGGGGATTCTCAGCCAAGGCCTAACTATGAGTCCTCTAGGACACACACACACACACACAACCCTCTTCGGCCACTTTAAGAAGGGTGTCCCTGCGTCATTGCGTCTGGGTGGTTTTTGTGAATGGCTGCGGTGGCCTGGTTTCTTGGCCTCTTTGAGTTGCCCCTGCCAATGCCGATTAGTCCCAGCCAGCACTTCCGCTAGGGCGCCAACAGCCAAGCAGGGGAAAAAAAACTCTTCTCTGTGCACTCCTCTACCACTGGATGTGGATATTCATGGGAGTATTGAGTCTAGGGATCCACAGCATTGGGAGAATGGCTGCTGGAAAGTGGCAGGAATGTCGGCGGCTGTGACGAATGGCACAGAGCATCAATCTCTGACAGAGTGCCAGAGCGGGGGGCGGGGGGCGGGGGGTGCTCAACAATGGAGAGGGTCACGAGGGGCCGATGGTGGCAATGTAGAGATGAGGTACACAAAGGAGATGGGGGGGGGGGGGGGGGGGGGGGGGACAACATGCTAAATGTCCTTCCTGGGAAATGTATGGGGTTTCATTGGAGGGGGAGGGGGAGGGGGGGGTGGGGGGGGAGTGAAATGGCCAATAGAGATGAGAGAAGGGAAGAGAAGAGCTCTAACAGTGATCACTTGGTCACCTGTTTAAACGTTCACTGCTCTTGGTCTACACCACAGAGTGGATACTATAAAATATCAGTTTCACTCACAAAAGATATATGCAGGCATGCAGGACAGGACTGGTTGGAAAGTCAGTTTTAGAGATAAATTATTTTACCGGTGCAAAGGCTTCCCTACACTGAGAGAAACCACTCTAGCATCTGTATCTCACTTCCCCCCTCTATAAAACATGTGTCTGGTTTAATATCACGCATACAGGGCTCACCTCCAAATAATCTCTAAGAAATCTGTAGGAACATGGGACAAAAAAGCAATGGGTGCTTCATGCTCTGTCAGGAAATCACTTCAAGGCAGAAACGCTCAACTGGTTTATCAATTAATACAGACTTAAGTTCTTCTGCAGCTGTATGTAGAGACTGAAAAGTATTCTGGTTTATGTGAACCCTATAATTATCAGTGTACATGCCGTCTCCAATATGTAAAATTCTCTTGGAGGCATTCATGAAAGTAACCAGTTTCTGGGAAGTTCTGTTACAAAAGAGATCTTAGTGCTAGATCGAGTCAGATTAAAGCAGAAATCTGTCCAGTCTGCAACAGTATCAAACTAAAATATGATGGCTGTTCAAAGTATCCTGAAACAGAGTCTTGGCTGTTGAATTGAAAGCCTTACTGGAGTCTTGTTGAATTGAAAGCCTTGTTTAGTGGTTTTGGTTACTTTAAAAAAAAAAAAAAGGCCTGGGTCGGGGATGAATAGGATTCTCTAGTTCTGACCTGACCATGGGGCAATTTGTGGTCAGTGATATAATACTGAGAAAGTTTGAGCAACAAGCAAGTTTGAGTAAAACATATTACATAATATGCAGTCAACAGCAGATTTATGCCGAAGTATACATGTAATCAATATGTCGGCGACAAATGGAAATGTACCTGAACGTGTCTCCAATGCGGTCTCGGAAGTACACAAAGTCCCTGTGGTCCTGCAGCATCAGGTCACCAGTGTTGAAGTACACATCCCCCTCCTGGAAGACATTCCGGAGCAGTTTCTTCTCCGACATCTCCTTGTTCCCAGCGTACCCCAAGAATGGGTTCATGGCCGAAACAGGGGCCACCAATATACCAGTCTCCCCTCAAAACAGCAGAGAGGTGAAGCAATAAGTGACTGAAGCATCTCTGGTTGTTTGGTTTGACCACAACACAACAAACCATGCACATAGTACATTGGGAAGAAGCCAGACTTTACTAAATAAAAGCCTCAATATTTGATTGAAAGCTGAGGCCCATCATATTACAGACTTGTGTCAGACAGTATCCCTCCTGAACAGTAAAAGACTCACTGATTTAACACAATGCTCAGACTATTTTAGGAACTCCACTCACCTTGGTTTGCTCTGCTGCATCTTCCTGATTCTGTTCGGATTGGCTCATAAGTGTTGGGATCACACTTCAAGAGGTCAAAGGGCAAGCTCCGCTAGGAATAAAATAAAACGCATATGCATATATAAACAGCAATGTGAGTAGACAATATGACAGCGCTTCAAATTAATTACTGGGTGAATAAACACTGCTGTTCGAAAGTTTGGGATTACCAAGACATTTACAAATTTTCCATTAAAACAAATTAATATTTTTATCCATCAAATAAGGTGCAAAATGAATTGCAAGTACATGACTGAAACTAATGATTTCTGCTTGAAACAACAATTTGTGTGGTTGAAAATGTGCAGCATTACAGCTTGAATGCCTCTTCACTAAACAGGTCTTGCATCATTTGGAGGGTTGCGTTGGGTCTCTGTCATAAGATAAAATTGGCCTCAGTCAAGTGCCATCCACAGGGTATGACATGACAATGGATTTATGGTAAAATGGCATTATAACCTTCTTTGTTAATGATTACCTTTTACCCTAAACAAAAGACATACTTTACCAGCACCAAATCCCCAGACCATCACATTTCTTCTACCGTGCTTGAGGGATGGTGTCAAGCTATCCTGCGCCATCGTTTTATTTGTTCTGCACCTCATAAAACGTTTCTTCTCTGTCATCCAAACTTACATTTGAACACATTTTCAATCATCTTCCACTTAGTATTTTTTCCATTTGCCCATTTTAGTCTTTTCACTTCATTAGTCTTGGCCCTAAAAGACCAGCAAGCCAAAGCCTCTCCACTGATGACGATGAGACCGGTGTTTTATGGGTACTATTTAATAAAGCGAACAGGTGAGGACCTGTAAGTCGTTTGTTTCTCAAACTAAAGATTCTGTTGCTCTTATCCGCCAGCACAGTTGGCCACCGGGGCCTCACACTTCTCTTTGTATCTTTGTTAGAGACCGTTTGTTCTGTGGAGGATGTGGTGCACAACTAATCTTCAGTTTCTTGCCAATTTCTTACACGGAATAACTATAATTTCTTAGACAAATAACAGGCTGATGCATTTCTGAAGAACGCTCTTTGTTTCTGACCATTTTTAGACCATCATCAATTCCACAAGTGCTGATGCTCCAGATACTCAAGTAGCATGAAAAGGCCTTTTATTGACTCCTTAAAGAGCACAACAGCCTTCAACCACACAAATGTCACTGCGAAGGGGTTTTCTAAAGATGTATTACCCTTTTAAACATGATCATTTAGGATTAGCTAACGTAATGTGCCATTAAAACACGGGAGTTATAGTGGCAGAAAATGTGCCTATTTTTACGCTTATTTGAATAGAAAAAAAGTGTGATTTTCTTTCAAAAACAAGGACATTTCTCAGTGAAAACTTAAAGAACCATATAAATCATATAATTTCTCCCAAGCTTTTAAATGGTGGTGCAAGTCTTTAATGTGATACAATACATAACAAAAACATGAGCAGACCATAGACTTGAGACCATTTTCACCATATGTTTCTGACCATATGTTTTCTACTAAACACTAGACAAAAAAACATACATTTTTTTTGGTGAATTCCAAGGATTCAAAGTCAGGATGTGATGCAAGCAAATGCCATGGGAGCAGAAAACCACTTCAGACTTACCTTGTTGAAGTAACCTGCACGGCCAATGGGTCCGATTTCATTGGTGTAGTTGAGGAAGCCAACGCTGGCCTCTGTCAACCCATAGGCCTCTCGGATATGTATTTTGCCAAAGCGCTTGGCAAATTCCCTCCAAACATCAGCTCGCAGACCACTGCCCGCTGCTATTCGGACTCTGTGTGCGGTCTCTGCTTCTGTCTAACAAGGATTAATTCCAGATTAGCGTAACAGTGTACACTCAATACAGTTAGTCACGTTTGTGTGACATTAATCGAGCTTCACAGGAAGACAAGCAACATTTAGAAGCCAAGCATGATTGAATTAAGTAAATGTATTTCATTTAAATTTCAGTTTTGCTGCTTCAATTTTTCCAACTGCAAATGGAAATAAGTACAATTACTAGACATAAAATATACAAAGGAATAAGATAAGATAAAGGCCTATTCGATGTCTAAAATCATTAGTGTGCTACAAGTTGCTCATTTTTTTACCTTTGGCTGATTGATCAGGTATCGACAGAGTTCTCCAATGTACTGGAAGACAGTCACATTGTATTTCTGGCAGTCCTTCCAAAACTGACTTGCAGAGAATTTTTTCTTGAGGACACAAGTTGCCCCTGTGGGAAGAGGTTTCTGATGTTTTTATCATTACTTTTTTCCACCAAAACTCTATGAGAAACCTTCCCAAAAATATAACAATATTGCACAGTACATGCATATGTTAATATATTACATTACATTATATAATAAAGATTTGATGTTCTATGTGTTTTTACTCATAAATGGTTGCTCAAAACAATGCATTTTTACAGTCTCTGCTCCGCCTTCAAGTCTTGCCTTGAAATGTAGCTATCATACCACTGCAACAGGGGCACACACACACACACACACACACACACACACACACACACACACACACACACACACACCACTGCAACAGGGGCATGCTTGGGCACTTCCAGGAATTGTGTGTGACTTGGACTTGTTTATTTTCCCTCCAGCGGCAGCCAAAAATATCCTATAGTGAGTGTAGAGAGCCAGCTAACACCTTTTATGAGATGTAGGTTTTCGGCTGAGAAAGTCCATGCCACAGGAAAGGTAGCACTTCTCTATATCTGCACAAAGCCTTTGTTAAATGCTTTGTTTTACTTTAAACAATAAAGACTGCTCAAAAAAGAGCTTCCAAAGGAAGAAGAACCTTATTCTTCTAAGCACATTCTGAGTTTTGAATATCTCAATCATCACAGGAGATTCTACATCTAGGCTTCAACTATTTGTGGATTTTATTTAAAGCATTAAAAGCAACACCCTCACGTATATAGCTAAAACACTTTATTCTAAGTGCTCTTAGTGTTTTGTTACATTTATATTTCAAACCATTGCTTTACTGTAAAGTACTTTTTAAAAAAATCTTCAAAATGTGCTATTGTCATTGTCATTGTGTCTTACCCAGCTCGATGCAACCCCCAATGCCCAGGAGGGAGGCAGACATGTGGTAGAGGGGGAGTGTGACGTAGATGTTGTCACTGGCTTTGGCCCCACATAACCGCAGGAAACCCATGCACATCACCGCTTTGATGTGGCTCACACGAGCAGCCTTAGGGAGACCTAGGGAAATGACCAGAGAAAGTCCTGCTGAATAATAACACATGTCACAGTCTCTATTAAACACCACAGAATGGGTTTAGATGACAAGAGAGTGCGCTACAGGCTAACTCATGATCCTATGCAAATGACAATTGTCCATGTTGAAGTAAAACTATGATTTGAATGAATGACAAAAACGAAATAAAAAATTATTGTTACCTCCACTCCTCCTCCTCCGAAGTCATTTCCAACAGATAAAGGACAACATAATCAGTGTTTTATGGCCGAAACTGTCTAAAAAAAACTGTTTTAAACTATTACCAGCACCAGAAGCACTTCCATTCATACATGGCTATTTGTCAAATCTGCCTTCATTCTGGGAGCTCTGTGCCATGTGGGAAACTGGCACTGGAGACTACATAAATGGAGGAAGTGGCTGTGCTGTTAATCCAGAACACATTTACCCCTTTATAAAACCAAGTGGATTGTTTCTGACATGGCAAATTACAACTCTCTAAGGATGCTGGTTGGCCTCGCAACAACGCACTGACTGACGTATATGGGTGTTGAACAAAGCTGTTAAAAGTGTCCTTTCTCCATGCCAGGCTGCAGTAATTGTGTGACAGACATTTTTAATACATTCTTTACACACATGCTAAGTCCTCATAAGACTTCTGGATCTCTCTGAGGGGACCATGACTGTGCTGGGTTTTTGCAGGCAAGGGTGTCAATGCACTTTCAATTCAAAAATCACAACACAACTGAAAAAATAAAATAAAAAATCTTCCACACCACTGTGCTACTGAATATTCATTTTCCAGATAGGGCTCCTCATTAGGAAACCAACAACTGACCACTATGGATAATGATAGCATTTTGGTTCGTTTTGAACTACATCACAGTCCATGGAGATCTGGATGAAATACAAACCCACGAGTCCATTCCTTCCTACCAAAAACATTATGTGGACATTTCAGTGGTTTCATTTCTCTTTACACTTTAATTAGTTAAATGGAGAGGGGTACAAAGGGAGCGGAGTGAATGGAATAAGATGTGGGTAATGACCAAATCCTGTGATTGCTTCCCCTGAAGGAGTTACTAACACCCCAGGCAGTGGGTTTGCATTGAGGCCTACCTGTGGTTCCCGAGGTGAAAATGAAGAGGAAGTTAGACATGAGCTTGGCTAGAGTCGTTTCCATGGGTGGCTGGGCTTCACCTGAAGCCTTTTCCACCTTGTCCAGTAATGTGTGCAGCCCCTCTAGCGAGGAGCTGCTGTCTGTAACCCACAAATCAATGCCATTGTCCTTCAGGCTACGCAGTGCCTCTTCCCGGGAGCTAACCAAATCTGAGGAAAGAAGAAGACATACTTAATATTTAATAATATTTAGCAAAAACACTAAATAAATACAATTTACATTCTAATTAATTCTGATAACGTGGCACTTTTCAACCTAACAACACCTACAATGTCTTTACATTGGGGGAAAGTGAGGAGAGGGAAAGGATGTAAAGTGCAGTATACTGTTTAATGAGATTATTGAAGTATTTTTTGAGTAATAAAATAGGTGAAATGGACAATGCATACAGGCCACATTTTTTTCATACCGGTCTCTGTGTGTGTAAATGTTTGCTACAAAGCCTCTGACACCTATCTCCACTGGTCTCGTGTGTACTTGACAACCTTGTTCCCTCACTTCCACTCTGCAGTGCCAAGTACTTTAGCTAGTAAAAAGTGGTAAAAAGAAAATAGCCAATAAAAATAAAAATGAACATAAACAAGCAAAATCTAAGAGTGATAAAAAGAATGGATAAGAGAAAAATAAATAGAAACACAAAATCATAAATATGGATAATAGGACAGAATAAAACTACCAAAACAATAAGAATACAATAAAAGAACAACAAATTAAAGGTTAAAAGTGAACGTGACCGTAGAGTAACCTCCGAGTTACTAAAAGTACAACTAAAAGCCTACCCTCAGACTAAACTGAGTGCAGCTAAAAAGAAGTAAAAACCCAGGGAAAACTAGTGTATAAAAGTGACTTTTCAGTCTGGTTTTAAAAGTGTCCAAGCAGGCAGCAGATCTAACATAAAATGGGAGACAATCCCATAATTTGGGACCAATGACAGTAAAAAGCTCCACCACTCTTTGATTTAAAATTAGACCAAGGTAAAACCAGAAAATGCTCTTTGGAGGACCTTGAAGTCTTTGATGGAGCGTAAGGGGTCAAAGGATTGGAAATATAGGCTGGAGCTAGTCCATTCACAGCCTTAAAAACAACCACGGACCTTACTGGTAGCCAATGTGGTTCTGCAAAAACTGGTGTACTGTGGTCAGATTTCTTGGTCTTAGTTCAAAGCCTAGCTGCTGTATTTTGGACCACTTGTAACTTTGCTTGTGCTTGGCTTATCCAAGAGTAAAGTGCATTGCAATAGTCCAGGCTGGAACGTATAAAAAGCAAGACCAGCTTTTCACAATCTTTTTGGGATAGGATATTTCTCAATTTGCCATTATACTCAGCTGGTAAAATGAAGCACTAACTAACAACCAAACTTATCTGCCAATCACATTTTAAATCTGAACAAAAAAACACCCCAAGTTTCTTTACCACAGGGTATTGGTATGTGTGAGTGGACCAGGCACACTACTAATGTCAGGGGAACCAAAGATAATAACCTCTGTCTTATTGTCATGAAGCTTCAGGAAGCTATTACCTATCCAGAGTGTAATGTCTTCAAGATAGTCAAAAAGAGGTTGCAAATTGTCTTGACCATAATTAAAGGGGCTATATTTTCGAGTATCATCCGCATAGCAGTGACACGACATCCCATTCTTTATGAATGTCTGGCCGAGAGGCAATAAATAAGGTAAGAACAGAAAGGGGGCCAAGTATGGAACTTTGTGGAACACCACTTAAGAGGGATGCAACATTTGAATGCTATACTTATTGACCATAAATGTCCTGTTAGAGAACAGTGAAGTGCTTTCCCCTTTACCCCAACACAATGCTCCAACCGCTCAAGCAACACTGCATGGTTTTTAACTTTCAACTCAACTGTCAAGAGGTCAGACTCAGTGTTGTGCATTGCCCAGAAGCCTGATTGATACATGTAAAAGATCCCATTTTAGTTAAAAAAAACTTTGTAATTCATTAAAAACTGCCTTTTCAAGTGTTTCCAATGGAAATGGGAGCTTACAGATAGGAATTGAAATTGAAGGGGGAATCAGGATCTAGGTTAGGCTTATTTAGCAAATGTTGCACTTCTACATGTTTAAAAAGTGAACTACTGAGGTTTGTTGATGTCAAGCACACTACTACCATGAAACACCATGAAGTACTACTACTTACATCACATTAACACTAACATTAAACACGTCTTTTAAAAGGCAAGATGGAATCAAATCTGTAGGGCATGTTGTGGGTTGCATATGAGACACTAGGTCAGTGAGGCAGGAAAATGACATCTCAATCAAATTATCCAGAGTGAAAGTGACATCAAAAATATTATAGACACGATTGGCTGCTGTTGGTATCGATGATCTGATTTTGTGCATTTTTTTCAATAATATGATTTTGTCACTGGAGAGTGCAGATGGAGTCATAAAACCAGCAGGAGGGTTAAGAAATGTATTAATAGTGCTGAACAGAACACAATCTCGGCTCTTTTAAAACCCTTCTGATAATTGGTAGAGCCATTACACATGATATAAGACACCCTTAATGGTGTCAGGTGTGACAGGATAAGAAGAGGAACAAATTCCAGTGAGAACTTGGCCTAGATTATATCATCTGTCAATTATCTTTCAACATGCTATAAAATAATAAGTGATAGTGTATCATGCAACAAACGGGGAGTCATGACCTTTATATAGGGACTTTGCTGGCATACATTTCGGCACTTTTTGTGTCGGAAATCACATTTGCAATTAGGCCTTTTGTTATAATATTTCTCTGAGTATGAGTTGTGCTGCATGTACTCGTCGTTTGCAACGTTACAGTACCGTAAACGTTAGTGTAGTAAATAAACAACCTATGATTCCTCAGCCCATATAAACAAGCAATTGAATAAGAATTCAAAACAATGCTCCTAATATTGCTACTGACAGACAGACAACTCGCAAACATGATTTAAAAGGCAATAATCAAGATCTGCACCAATTTCTTTTTCATACGCAGTTGCGACACATGAGCTACGTCGAACACGGTTTACATGATTGACAACTAGGCTATCGCTACCTTAACCAGAGGGAGTAGACCCTGCGTCAAACAGCTATATGCAAGCGCAAGTTATAATGTCGTATACCTGAGCCTACGACGAGTGTTTTAGCCCCACAGCTCTGAAAACAGTGAAGAAAAGACTTGGATTTGATGTTAAAATTGAGGAACGCGACTTCACAGCCCAGTTTACATAGTCCAAACCAGACGCATATGAAGTCGGGTTCATTGCTCATCAAAAGTGCAACAATGTCTCCTTGTTTCAAGCCTCCCTCGTTTTTAAACACGTTTGCAAATTTGTTGCTCCTTACATCAACGTCCTGGTAAGTAAGAACTTGACTCTCAAAAACAATAAACGGTTTGCCAGGAGTTTTCCTTGCCTGGTGAACAAAACAGTCTAGATAGGTGATAACCCCACTCGTCATGCGTGACTTCACCGCCGCCCCGACCTTTCGTAGTTTTAAGTAATAAATCAAATCATCCCAAAAGTAAGGGTAACACATCCGCTGAAAAACCAGAAGCGTCAATAATCCAGTCACAGTGGTAGTAAACGCCCAAGTTAACATTGTATTTGTACAGGGAGTGTACGCCTCAGCCGCTTATGATAACTAGGCTACTCTCTCTGAAGGTTTGGAGAGCTTTACCCCTATATTTAAATGCCTGCACGTGCACCGCGCATGCTCAAGATGGAGTAAGTTTTTTTTATTTCATTCCAGTAGGACTTCAATGACCACATTCTATAAGTGTCAGTACAGTGCCTTCTCGTAGTGACACATGGAATTCTAGTTGATAATTAGGCCACGTGTAATTTGTCGACCCCAATTTGACCAATTTGAAATAGGCTATTGTTTTGTTAATTTATCAAATGCAATATGTCTATGCTAAATCTCAGTTATGGCAGTTATATATCACACAAACGACATGATTTTTATGGCCCTGAAGGTCAAAGTTTCTTCCCTTAACATCGTGAGGTCACTAGTTCACATTTGCATTACTCTGGCAGTATTATTGTATCCAAATTCAAGAGTCCTGATAAATCACCAGTATTTTTTAGAGAATTATGGCCTACTGAAATTGACTAAATAATCAAACCATACACATAACCCAAATTAATAAATAATATTTTGTCTTCATCTCATCTCTCACTTTATCTCATCTGTCACTAAATGACAAGCAATAAACACAGAGGTGTTACGGAATATACGACCCTCTGATAATGAAACAGACCTCCTGCTTAGGGTTGCGAGGCTAGGGTTAGGGCTAGGGTTGCTCCAACTTCTCTGACTCACCCATATTCTGTTCCTTGTGATAATACTAACCTTAGCATTAGCATATTTTCCATTTTAATAATGAAGAATGTAATTTGTTTTTTATAACCCTGTCAACAGAAAACCATAATTACTATCTCTGACTTGTTGAAACAGTCTTGTAAAAGCACAGATAAATACAGGCCACGTTGGAAAGGTATCAATTACTTTTCATTACAATATTCTTCAAAAATCAGTAGGTATAGCTCCAATGTGTAAAATGATGAAGCCTTTCTCTCTTAAGATCGCCTTCATCGTCCTTTGGCAGTTAGAGGTAATATTTATTGGGAAACAACACACATAAGAAGAGAAAATATTTTGTGACACTGTCTGTGTCGTTTTTGTCAAATAGTTTAGAAAATATGGTATGAAGCTATTCAGTGAGTACTTCTGTAAATCATTATAATGAAGACTTCGCACTGACTACTTTGTTGAATCCTTTACCATGTTTCAAACAGATCAGACAAACTGCATGGGTTTACCAATGTAGTGCACAGTTTCATGGAATTATTTCCCCTGACAAGCAGTTTATCAATGCAAAGATCTTTGCGTTGATAAACACTTCATTAGCAATTATCAAGAGGAACCTGTGGAATTCCCTTTGACCGACTAGACAAATGACAGTGATCAATTGAGTTGAGGAGAGCTACCTACCTTGGCCACAAGAGAGTGCTATAACGCAAGCTAATCCCTCATCATTCACTCAACCTCTCATTCAGTGAAAGTTAACAATGGATAAGCCAACCTACTCAGGAGTAACAGTGTGTGAGGGGTGGGATTCGGTGTGTGTGTGTGTGTGTGTGTGTGTGTGTGTGTGTGTGTGTGTGTGTGTGTGTGTGTGTGTGTGTGTGTGTGTGTGTGTGCGTGTGCATGCATAATTTAGTATACAGGCATAAATATATACATTCTAAGAATTTCAAATGTTGAAATGTTTAAACTGTATATCTGACAATCCCGGGGAGGCTATGAAACAACAGAAAAACACTGCATTAACCATTGACTGTATACATTCAATATACTTAAAGTTTCAACTTAAATGTTTTTTCTCAAAAAAAAAAAGCTACATCAACACTAACAGCTATACATCAACAAGAAATTCTTTATACACTGTGTGCAATTATAGAATAAGACAAGACAATCTCTGTGTAGTAAATACATATAGTATTGGAAACTACTTCTATTTTATATAATCAACGCAAAGGCAGCTAAGTACTTCTCATGTAGTTTAGTAATGCCCCATAATAGTATATCTCCTAGACTAGACGCCCACAGAGAAATGAATGAGGAGACTCTTGTGGAACTGCCCTTTCTGGTCCTGAGATGAGTCATATCCGTCCTTCATCAAGTACCCCTCCTTCAAACCAGTGACAACAGAGGAGACCTCAAAAGGGATTATTCACCATTTCCTCAAAACCTGAGGCACCTGATTCTGGCCTCCTGGTCGTGAGAGAGGTGCTGTGACAGGGGTACTTGAAGAGGCCCTGGGCTGATAGCAATCAGTAGTCCCTGTCTGAGAGGAGACGAATAAATAGGATCCATGTCATTCTAAACTGGTTCGACAAAATAGGAACAAAATACTGATACATCTGACTGAGAATAGATGAAAGGAGTTTCCCAGGGTTGGTTAAATGGTGAGCACTCTTACGTGGGAGTGGTGCACTAACTACGTATAAACGGCAGGTCATGTCATTCTTAACTTGCATGAAATATTTACAGACAAAGAATAATATACAACGAGTCCAATTATAATAATTTTTACATCACAAGTGCAACGAATACATTGGATACAGACATACCCAGACAATGAAACTATGTAATATTAACACTATGTATCCTAACACAATGTAGTGTTACTTGACAAGTCGTTCTCTAAATGTTACAATTTGAGTTGGTAGCGTAATACGGGCTGTCAGATTTATACAAGACAGTCGTTTGAAAGACCCACATTCCCGAGGCTTCAGGTACTGGATTTCAGGATAGAGATGACTTTGTCCTATAGTCCAGGCAAAATAGTGTTTTACGACAGACTAATTGTAAAAGATTTTTTTTCAGCATAGATCATTTCTATGAGGTGTCCAGAACAACATACTAAAAGTCCTAAGAAATCCTAGTTGAGGAAATATGTGTAATTCTCATCAATCTGAGATGTGTGCTAATAATGCATGGTAAAAATACACCTCAAAAATGTAATGTTTTCCTTTACTCCTATCAAAATGAAACTTTACACAATGAAAGTACCCATGAAAAGTATTTTTTTTGTATTACAAGTTTGTTTTTAAATTAATTTGAATATGCACATGAGCTCCACACTTATTGAATATGTCCATAGGCAGAAACACCATTCATATGTATGACAAATACATCGGCCCAATCTTCATTTAATCATCCTACTGTCAATGGGAGATGGCAATGCTGCTTTTAGACTGGCCTCTAACCTGAAAACTGCCTGGCTTGGTAGTACCTGCCAGGAGTATGGTGTTTCTGCCTATGCCAGGGGTTTTCAACTGGTTTTGTCCCAGGGACCACCATTCTGACCAGAAAGTAATCCGCGGCCCACTGATGTGCCAGTGATTCATAAAAAAACATTTTACAGTCCCGTGCCCTTCTTTTTCATGTTTGTAACCACGCCCCCTCCCCCCGCAAACATATTCTGCCTATAATACTTGTCAGTGTAATTTCTTCGCTGAATATGGGTCTACATCAGTATTTTGGGCAATGCGACTTGGCTATTCAGACATAAATATGTCAAAGGGCCCAGGGATTTTATAAAAATAAAAAAAGTTAATGGTGAACTGATCAACATAGGATTATGTCGCGGACCCCCTGCAATGCCGTCGCGGACCACCAGGGGGCCACGGACCCCTGGTTGAAAACCCCTGGCCTATGCAATTAAGACATATTCAATAAGTGTGACGCTCATGTGCATATTCAAATTAATTTAAAAAGAAACTTGTAATACAAAAAAAAGTTAGTTTTGATGTATACTTTTACTATGTAAAGTTTTATCGTGGTAGGAGTAAAGGGAAAAAATAAGCCTATTTGGGTGTATTTTGGGCATATTCGATTAGTGTATAGCTCATTTGCATATTACAATTAATTTTCAAAGAAACTTGTAATACAAAAGGAAAAAATTACATTTTTTAGGTGTATTTTTGCCATGCATTATTAGCACACATCTCAGATTGATGAGAATTAAACATATTTCCTCAACTAGGATTTCTTAGGACTTTTAGTATGTTGTTCTGGACACCTCATAGAAATGATCTATGCTGAAAAAAATTATTTTACAATTAATTCTATTGTTGGCTCCAAAATGGGTTAATTTGCCTGGCCTACTAGAGAACATAATTCGATTACTTCCTTGCCGCCAAAAAATATGTTTCGCAACGCTGAGCTAATTGCTCACATTCTCATGACTGTGTCCTGAAAGACTCCGTGAAGTAGCCTAAGCTATATGACAGTTCATCTGTCTTTTCAAATAGTTATGGCTATATTGTCTCCAACACCAAACAATCTGATTGGCTGCTGCCGATCGCGTCGCCCAAAACAGTGGTCTACGTCACAATGGATTGGCTCCAGTTGAAATGCATGGGATTTAGAATATGGCGTCGCTCGTTACGGTGTCATGGGTTTGCACCGTAACGAAGGCATGGTTTGGAGGACACTCCTACTTTGGAGGTTGGTTGTACAACAATAGTCACATGACTCATTTCGTGTTTCATAAATACGAATGGCAATCCTCCCGACCTGTATTCTCCACGCCACATTTAACGGAGCGAGGTTTAACAGCAGAAACTGTTTAAATCGCTTTAAGTTTGATGTTACGGTTAGTCTTCGGCGCAGTCGGCATAACATTGCTGTGCAAAATTCTAAAGGGTTGTTTGAGTCAAACATCAGTGATGCTCTCTTCAGTAACATGGGTGACAGCACTGTTGGCGGGTATCTTTTCGGGGCACATTGCACAGAGACTGCATTTTCCTTACTTTTGGAAAGACCTCTTCTTCTTGCTGAAAGTAATCAGATATGGCATTCAGTTGGAAATATACAAATGGACTAAAAGAGTGGTGACAGTCATTGACAGATTTGTTCAACAGGCTATAGAAATTCCTAACAAGCCCTTCCTTATTTATGAGGGAGTTACTTACACCTATCAAGACATTGATAAACGAAGCAACAAGGTGGCACAGGTGTTTGCAGAACGGGGAACCGTGAAGAAAGGAGATACTGTTGCTCTGCTGATGAGCAACGAGCCGGATTTCATATCTGTCTGGTTCGGATTGAGCAAACTGGGGTGTTCTGTGGCTTTTCTTAACATAAACATTAAATCAAGATCCGTTTTGCATTGTTTCAACTGCTGTGGAGCCAAAGTTCTGGTTGTCGGTGCAGGTAAACATATTCCAAATTTTAGCGCAACTAAAATAGCTCTTAACCGTAACTATTCTCATACTTATGAGTAAACAGTAATCTGTTTTTAGACTAGTTCTCTCCTCCAGTAATAGACTACTCTAAACCATTGTTGATTGCTCCACCCATTGTTGCCTATAGCCTGATATCCTCCAGGGAATGCCCGTATTGTATGTAGAATGTTCTTATAGTAATGTTTTAACATTGGATCGAGGTAGTGACAGTTTCCTGTTTTGGAGACTGTGGAGTAGGCACAAGAAACGCACGTGGAGCTAATACTGACCCCGGTTTGTTTATCATGGGTTGCTCCTGCGGCTATCAACTAAAGCGTCAGCGCGAGAACGTACTCGAACAAAACTGTCCTTACGCTCAAGTATGACAGGCAGTGTGTGAATCAGCCTATAGTCTTAATTATATAGAGTCGCCTATTGTATGAAATGTCTTAACATGATAGCCTACTGTAGGGAACTCTATACCATAACATTCTTTTCAGACAGTTCTCAGAAAAGCACACGCCCTCTTTACCCAGAAAGAGATGCGTTTTCCTCTAGGAATTATCTCATTTTCTACTTCACATGGTGAACAAACAATGTTGCCATGGTTACAATCGGACCTATTTTCATGTAAATGTAAAAGACAGTGGAAGCAGGTTTATTACCCACAACTCCTCCAGTGGTGTATGTCTTGATATACACTAGGATTCTTCTGAAGCAACCAGTGTTAGATAAATGACAGGGTTTATGCACGCACTATATAATTGAAGGCAAATAAGTGTGCTTTGTCTGTAAAGATTGGGCAAGGGATATCATGGAGATATGTATGTATGTGTGTGTGTTATTAATGCAGGCACCACATTATGTACCTAAAACAAATACTTCCTCTCATTCTCATTCTCTTAATCTTTATTTCAGACTTGTTGGACACCCTGGAGGACATTCTTCCCAGCCTCCAAGAAGACAACATCTTAGTCTGGGCCATGAAGAAGGAGACATCTTATCCAGGGGTGAACACTCTCATCGACAAGATGGAGGAAGCCTCGGACAAACCCGTCCCAGCTGAGCTTCGGGCTATCACTTCCCTCAAATCACCGAATCTTTACATCTTCACCTCAGGAACCACTGGTGCGTTTGTTGCTCTTTCTCAACTTCTGTATTTGATAACTTGTAAGGCAAGCATATCTGTGTAGTGTCATCATTGAACAGTTCAACTCCAGAAAGGATGAGCCTTCTTTAACATGTTCTTAACACTTGTCCTTGGCAAATTAATTGAAGGGTATGGCTGTATGTAGCTTTATTTCTGTAAAAGTTCTGTAAAATATCTAACCGGGTCCTAAGTGATAAGGCAGACAGTTCTAACCAGAATCCCCTTGACATCAGAGTGATCTAATTTCTTAACTGCACAGACTTACTAAGTACATGTAGACAGTCAGTTATCACATATTATGTTGTGTAGTGAGTAACGAAATACGAGCATTGGACTTATTTCAGATATATTTCGAATATTTCGAATTCATTTCCTCAAACTCAAAGGCATCAAACTAGCATTTTCCTATTGTGGAAAATCTTATTTGTGTTGAATTTTGTTTTTAAAAACGGGTTTTCTCCGTAGAGTTTTGACCTTTGACCCTTAAATACACACCAAGAGAAATCATGGCTCTCATCAGTGAGGTAGTTAGAGTGAAATTGAATGCAACACAAAGTTGTACTACGTGTACTGTAGCAAGTGCAGCAAGAGAACAAGCATTTTCCCCTTCAAATCCTACACTAGTTGTACTAAATCAAAGCCCTAGTCAACCACAGTAATCAGTGCAAGTTACACAATGTGTTTAATAAACAAGGCTTCTAGGACCTGCTGAGATTGGGACCAAAGAATAAAAGCTGTGTTGTAATGAATATAATTTGCTACGCTGAGCCTGCAAAGCAAACAATAGTGAAGAATGCTGCCGACTGAAATCCAGCATTGTAGTAGCACACTCTACATGTGTGGTTAGTCGTGTGGGCGTGTGAGTGTGTAAGTGACAGAAAGAGAGAGAGAAAGTTATATGCATGTAGGCATGTAAAATGCTGCTTAGAAAATGCTTTCTGATAATACTGTTAGGAGAGGTGACGGCATAAAAGAATAAGTGTACGGCTATCCTTTCTTTGTAATCAAAGTTCACAGTTCATTCCACTTCCGTTCAGCCCAATTGAATGATGCTGCGTCATCAATTTTATGGCAGACCATTAAGCCTTATGCCATGCTTTAGGCCTTACGTCATGCTGTTATTGATTTGGCCTGATTCAAGAGAGCAAGGGCAGTTGGCACCAGAGGGCTTGCCTTTGAAAGGTTCTCCCACCAGTGGCCTTAGAGATGTTCTGTTATGGATTTCTCACAAAAAATGTAACACCTTTATTTGGCTGATGATGGTGTTTAGTTGTATAATTCCTTTTTAATTCACATAGTAGCAAATTAATGATCGTATAATTTACCAGAAACTCATCAGAATCATTCAAAACTAATGTAGGAATGGATTAAAGCCTTGATTTACTAAACAACTGTCCAGTGCCCATGCAAACTTGATAATTGTAGTACTACTACTAGGAGTGGTGTAGTAGTGCTAATGTACTACTTAACATAGACAGGCAAGTCATGTCTCTTGAAAGATAAAACCCTCAGGAGATCAGCTTGGAGCCTACACTAAAATCCTTGGAATCAGCTTGGAGCCTACGCTCATTATAGAGATGTCACACGCAGCTGCTCTAACTTGTGTCTGTGCTCGCCTCATTATGTTTCTTCCTGTCCAAAACGTCGTTTGTTTGCCTCGTCTCAGGGCTCCCCAAAGCGGCCGTGATCACACACCTGCAGTCACTGAAAGCAGCGGCGGGTTTCTGGGCGTACGGCGGCTCCGCAGACGATGTGATCTACACGACCCTGCCCCTGTACCACAGCGCTGCTTCCCTGGTCGGCATCGGAGGGACGATTGAAATGGGTACGCAGATAACTTACCCCTTGCTTCTATAGAGGCTGTACTAACTACAGCTACAGAATCAGACCAATATGTGATGTACACAAGCACAAGCGCGGTAAGTGTTAGTACAACATACACAAACAAAAAGCCAGAGATCAGAGTCTTTGTATTTCAAGATTAGATTTATAGTTAGAGGTTATGTGCTCAATAGGGAGTTCCTCTTGTGTGTACAGGCACACAGACCATCCACCCGTAAGGGACTGAACTGGAATTTAGAGAAATGTAGTTAGGTAAAGGACTGTTACAGGCTACAGCTGTGAATGGGTTAAGTTTAGATTGGATTCCATCAGGGGAAAAAAAGTAATTGAGGACTGAGCCGATACCCAATT